>NW_005842226.1:669957-670325 GCF_000455745.1 Alligator sinensis
GCCCACCGCAGACATGCAGGCAAATGGCGGCGGAGAAGTCAGCAGCGCTGCGGACAGGGGAGACGGGCCCTTCCCCGGGAGCGGCCCCCCTGCACACACGCCCTCCCGGCTGCTGGCGCTGGAGCCGCCGCCGGGCCGGGGACGTGTTAGAGCCCCGCTGAATAATTAATAGCTGCTCTGCACCTCGGCCAGGCGGGAAGGGGAAGTGGAGTGGAAAGAAGAGAAAGGCCGCAATTGCCGTTTTATAGGGGGCCCCGCTTGTTTATCGATCTTCTATTTACTGACTCGAGCGAACACATCAGGATGGACTTGTGAACCCGGCAAATGGGCTGCTCTGGGCTGAGGGCAGGGGCGGGGGGGGGCTCCGC
>NW_005842226.1:670457-675915 GCF_000455745.1 Alligator sinensis
TGCATCCTCCACCCCCCACCCCCTTCCTGTGCATCCATCTGTCACCACTCGCACACCTCCCCCTCTCCTCTCCTCCCCCTGAAGCCACAACCTAACCTCTGGCTTTCCGTTCCTCCTCTCTCACTTTCTCTACCCCGCTCCATTCTCCCTCCACCCCACTTCGCTCGCCTTGCTCTGGGAGGCCCGGGGCTCCCTCCCCCGCAGCTGGCAGGGGCCGATGTAGCCCAGGGCCCCCGAGTCTCCCCGGGCAGGCCGCTCCATTCAGCTCCGGGAGAGCATCCCCACCTGGTCCCAGCAGCCTCCCACCTCCCCGGCCCCGGGGCAGGGTGCTGGTACAGAGCGGGGAGAAAATCCCTTAGCCTCGAGTCCAGTCTCCAGGCCTTTAATCCTCCGAGGTTTGCTCTGATTCTGCCCTGGGGCTGGGAAAGAGCTCCCCGGGGCCTGTGGGGAGACGCTGGGACAGAGGGGGGCTCAGAGGGGGGACAGACGCACAGACACCGCGCTTGCAAGAGGCGAGAGACGGGCCTGCCCCCTCCCAAGCTCCCTTGAAGCCGGGCCAGGGGCTGGACCCGCCGCCCGCACCCCAGCTCCCCGCACGCCCCGCGCCATGGCGGCGGCTTTGTACTTTGCCTCGGGGATTGATTTTCTAGACATGAGAGCGCACGTGTGATGCAATCTCGAGGCCCTGCCTTTTGCTTCCTCCACTCCCACTTGCCAAATCTAGTTCCGCTCCGGAGTTGCCAGGCCGAGAGGATGGGGACCAGGGAAAAGAAAAAAGAAAAAAAGAAAAAGAAAAAAAAAAGCCCAATCGATTGGCGTGACTGTGATGAATTAGGGATAGTAATTCGAAGGTATCGATCGGAGCTGTTGGACGAGGCCTGGTCCCGTCCCCCCCTCCATATAATTCCGCTTTAAGAGAAATCAGTGTAATGCGTATGCAGAGGAGATGCAAAGCGGGCAGGGGGCGAGGCGAAGTCAGGGGTTAAACAAAAGTCCCTGCAGCTGAGCAAAAAAAATAAAAATACAAATAAAAAAAAGATCACATGGGGAAATCCGTAGAGGCAGAACCAGCCCCTCGCCTTCCAGGCAGCCTGCCTCTCGGCTGGGGCTGGCCCATCCCCCCAGCCCGCCTGCTGAGGGACATGGCCGTGTGGACGCGGCCGGAGTCGTGCTAAGGCCAACGTGGGAAGCGCAGCACTGAGAGGCGCGGGTGTGAGCGCTTCCCGGCCTCTTGGCTTAGATCGCATGAGACTGGGGGCACTTGAACCGCAAGACCTCGGGCCCTGGGCTTGCATGTCGGAGGCCAGCCTAGACCTGGGGAGGAGCCGAAGCGGCAGAGCGGTGGGTCTGAGAGGGAGGATACTCGCACCGCGGTGGCTGAGCCCACAGACGTGGCGACTGAGCTCTGCTCCGTCCAGTTTTGGAACTGGATTATTGGGCTTTGCCCGGTTGATTCTGGGACTGATTTAGCCTTTGCAATGATATTATCTATCTATCTATCTATCTATGCACACACACACACACACACACACACACATATATATACATATATAGACATACATAAAAATATCCCTCCAGGCCCAGCCACCCACCTCCACACCCCTTGGCACAGCCACTTGGGCCCTCACTGACTACTGTTGCGCCGCACTGAGCCCCTTCCCTTCCCCTTGCCTGTTACACAGCCCTTGCTTTCACCCGGGTCCTCCCCGCCTCTTGCCGCGGTGCAGGCAGCTCTGCGCTCCCGCTCCCCGAGGTTCCTGCCCGGCCCAGTCTGCCCGACCCGCCGCAGCTGCCCCCCGGCAACCCGCGGGGTGGTTTAAGGAGCGCTGGCGGGGGAAGGGGGTCTCAGCCTGGTCCATGCCCGGACTTTGGCAGAGGGCTGCAAAGACAGCCGGGCGCCCCCTCCCCGACATGAGCAGCACGGGCCTCATTTCCAATAGATCCCCTTTTATTTCGCTTTTGCTTTGCTCTTGTCCTCACGGCGTTTTTTCCCGGAGACACCTTGAGAAATAGGATCGTCGTTATTATTATTATTATTTTTTAAGTAAAACACGATCTTTCCCTTTCCAAAAAGGGGAATGTTTTCGTGAACAAATCTATTCTATTCCTCACCCTGCAATTACCTTGTGTGGTCGCAATGCCCTGAATTTAATCCGGGGAAATCGCTTTGTGAGAACAAAGCTGCGTGTCGTAAGGTTATTGTATATAGATATAGATATTTGTGTGTGTGTGTGTGTGTATCTATCTATCTATCTATAATAAGCTGCCTGCATTTAATGGATGGTCCATACTGCAGGGGGATCGTTTTCTTTTCCGGGTGTTCTGGTTTCAGAGGTGCCATTGGCATAATCCTGAAAGGGGCCTTGAAACGCTTTTCGTATCCTGTGATCTAAATTTTTATTTTCAACGAAATCGTATTTTCCTATTTAACCTAAACGATCTTTAGGATATGTGTACTATGCTCCGGAGGAGGTTGCTTTTATCTATCTATCTATCTATCTATCTATCTATCATTGCATTCATATATATTAAATACACACACACACACACACACACACTAAATACCGGTGTGTAAATGGGGAGCAGAACCGATCCTATATTCCCTAATTTTATCATCATTATTATTAGCAAAACTGCATTTTAACGCGTGCCAGGGCGGGCATAGTGTACAGCCGAAAGATTTTGATTGAAACAGGGGGGATATCACCTACCGCAAAGAAGAACCCAAGTGACAAGAAAGTTTGTGGCGGATTTCTGCGGTGGGAAGGGAAGCATGGATTTGAAAACGGGAAGAATAAAATTTGAACTTGTTGAAACAATATTACGCGCTGATTTATCCCGGGGTTGTCCTGAAGCTCTGAAGTTTTCACAACCGACCCTCCGTCTGCACAGCGTATTTAATATCTCTAGATGCACACGCAAATAAAACCCATGCCTTATACATTCTAGCGAATCCTTGAATCTTTCTGTTTCCATTTTTTTAATTATTTTTTTTTTATTTTGGCGAGTCAGAAATAAAACACCAACTGCTCAATTAGATTGAACAACAGGGGTACTTAAAAAGCCAATTGTGGCAGTGTTTAAATCTTTATTTACCAGAACCTTGTAAAGGCAGGAACAATTTGCATTCTATTAACTGCTTTTCAATAGGGCATCGACTGGAACTAAAGGATGCCACTATCCTGCCCTAATTAAAGAGCAACTGAATTACACTAAATACATATGAATACTGCTATACGCCCATAAATAACCCCCGACACCTCGCTATATGCGCGGAGGGCTTCATCAGATGGGAGATCTCCCAGGCTCTGTTAAGATCTGCTCAGACGCGCTGACACTAGATGGCTCACGGGTCATATGCAATTAAAAAAAGAGCCCAATCCAGCTCTCTGCACCCACAATACATATATGCTATAATATATATGTACTATATGTTATGTTGGAATCATTATAACGTTATAATACAATAATTATACTATATTATAATTATCATGGGTATACATAATTTAATGTATACGTTATATAGGCAACCGTGGATCCACTGGATCCGGGTGTACCGTGCGGGTTCATGGCCATGCTGGCTCTCAGGCAGCCCTGCCTCCTTCCAGGCCGGCTGGAAGGGAGACGGAGCCCCCAGGAGATCAGGGAGTGGCGGGAAGGGGACGCACACAGGTGTGTGTAGCCCCCACCCCCAGGATCCCACGGATACAAGCAGCGTCTCTCGGCCCCTGGTACAAAGGTGCTCCGGGAGTGCGGGCGGGGGGCGCACGGGAGGCCCGCGGGGAAGAAACCACGGTGCGTTTCCAACTGCGGAAAATCGACGCGGGTCAATATTTATTCCGTGCATCGCGCCTTGGCTGCCATGCCATTGCGAGCCCCCCCAGCCCGGTAGGAAGGCGACGTGTCCCCGTCTCTTGCGCCCACACGCCCGCAGACACACGCATGTCGAGACGCGGGTACGTGTACGCGGACGTAGTGCGGGGGGAAAGGCTCCACACCGTGTCATCTAGAAAGCCACGCACATATTCAAAGGACGCTGGGTGCAATATAAAACACATCCACGCAAAACCCTGTCTTCATGTATGAGAGGAGGCTGAAGGGAGGCATTTTTGCCCCCAGCTAAGCGCGTTTAAAATGCCAGGATTCACCCCAGACTGTGGACTGACCGTGCTAGCTGGTGGGTGGGAATGAAATGGGCAGGCATCCTTAGCCTTGCAGCCCGCAGGCAGCCAGGCCCCCCCCACCCCACAGGCTTCAAAGTTCACAGGTCGGGCTCTGGGATCTCCTGGAGCTGTGCTAAGTGTGCCCTAGAGAGTCCCAGCCAGAGCGACCCCCCCAGCCCTCCAGCGAGCCCCCCATGCCGTACGGGCACCATATCTCCGTGCCTGCCCCTCCACCGAGTACGCGGTCAAGGCTCCAGCACCCCAGGGGCAGCGGCTGTCTGGACACCCTGCATTTTCAGAGCCTAATTCCCCTGCTTAAAAAGCACCGCTTTGTTTGGAAAAGGGAAAAGTCGAACGGCGAGGGGAACCAGTCATCCCAAATGCAACTCATTGCCCGGGCTATAGCTAATGGATTGGCTGTGCCATTTGTAAAATGAAGGAGCTAAAACATCGATCCATCGGGAAGGGGGAGGGGAAGGGACTGGAGCAGCTGACTTTTGATCCATTCAGCAACATGAAGAAGCAGGCCTAGGGGTTTGCCATGGCCATGGATATAATAAGCTGTCGTGCGGGCGGAGAGCCCAGTCCAGGATTTGGGTCTCACAGTGGGCTGAAAGGCCGAGGGAAAGGGAGAGGAAGAGAGCAGCTGGGGGGAGATGTGGATGGATAGATAGACTGATGGGATAAATATGGCCTTATTGACGGCAGGCAGACAGGTGTGTAGGTAGGTAGGTAGGTGGGTGGACGGAGGGATTGGATAGGAGGATGGATGGAAGAAGGACGGATGGATGGATGTCTAAAACCGACACAAGTCACCAGCAGCATTTGCACTCCTGGTCCCTTTGACCTCTGATCTCTGGCGCTGCAGGCTGGCAGCAGGAGGCCGTTTGGAGGAGGGGGCTGGGTGGCGGGGACAGGGCGAGGTTTGAGCTAAATCGCATTTCCTCCTCCGCCCGTTGTTTAAAGACTTGAAACACTCGGTCACACGGGGAGAGACGGAGAGAAAAATAATAGCGCCAGGAATTGCTATCCAATACAGAGCGGCTGGAGGAGAGCACAACCCTGCGTGTGTGTGTGTGTGTGTGTGTATGCATGTGTGCGCGCGTATGTGTATGTGTGTGTGCTCCCTTCCTCGGAGGAGCAGGGTGTTAGAGAGACCTGGGTTTTAAATCTGTGTTCCACTAACGACGCGTGTGCACCGGCTCGGGCTGACCGCGCACACAACCCCGCGTACCCCGGCAGTGTGCTGAGGCTAACAATGAACACACAGACATTTTCCCCCCTCCCTCCCCCCG
>NW_005842226.1:675937-676155 GCF_000455745.1 Alligator sinensis
CCCGCGCGATCTTTCCCCCCCCCCCGGCCGTGTGTCAGGCCTAGCGATGCACCCCCCCCGGCCGTGTGTCAGGGCTAGCGATGCACACCCCCCGGCCGTGTGTCAGGACTGGCCGCGCACACAAGCACGCACACACACACCAGCAGTCTCAAGCTGACCCCCACCCCCCATCCCTTCCTCCGGCGGTTCAATCCGGGATCCCCCGCTGGGCTCTCCCC
>NW_005842226.1:676637-677386 GCF_000455745.1 Alligator sinensis
ACCAGTCCCAACCTGCCCCCCCCCCCCCATCCCTTCCTCCGGCGGTTCAATCCGGGCTCCTCCGCTCGCCTCCCCCCGCGGGGCGCCGGCGGCACCCCCAGCCCCCTACCTGCGAGCCTCAGCGCCGACATCCTCTGAAATTCCGGCTCCTGCAGCCACTTCCACATCCTCCGGAAGGTCTCCCGGCCCGACTTAAGCTTACTCCAGGGCTTGGGGTTCCGCAGCAGGTCCGAGAGGGTGCCCTGAGACCTGCACAAGATCCTCTGGGCAAAGATGGCTTGGGGGATGCTGTACCTCTTCAGCTCGGCCGTGATCCGCTGCGCCACCTCCTTGGTGTTGATCTCCTCTACCTGCCCAGAGCCGCCGGCCTGCGAGCCGGAGGTGGACGCCTGCCGCTCCCGCTCGCCCAGGAGCGACCCGTTGGGCTGGGCATGGGGCGGCCCGTGCGGGTGCATGCCATTGAGTGGGGGCATCATGCCCGAGCCGGGCGCCCCCAGCCCGCGGGCCAGGTGCTCCTCGCTCCGGGAGAGCATGGCCGCGTGCGACTCGAAGCCGCTGGGCGAGAGCATCTTCTCGTTGGCCAGGTGCCCCCCGGGGCCGTAGGGGGCCAGCGGCTGCTGGCCGTTGTGCAAGGAGCCCAGGCCATTGGGCAGCGGGGACAGGGGCTGGCCCATGGCCGGCATGTCTTTGGGGTAGTGGCCGTAGAGGTTGCCCATGGAGGCGAGGCTGCGCTCGTCGCGCATGAGGGT
>NW_005842226.1:677877-683592 GCF_000455745.1 Alligator sinensis
CACGCGGGGACGCCGGGACTCGCTGCCCACGCGCCGCTGGGAAATAAATGAACTTCTGTATGCACCCCCCCGGCCCGGGGAGCGGCGCAGCTGAGGGCCGGGGAAGACAGGGGCTGGCCTGGGAAAGCATTTCCCGGGGAACACAAGGCTGCTGGGCCCGGGGGAGAAGCGCAGCCCCGGCCCGGGCGCGGAGGGCAGCTGAAAGGCGGCGGGGGACCCCCGGCCCGGGGAGCGGCGCAGCTGAGGGCCGGGGAAGACAGGGGCTGGCCTGGGAAAGCATTTCCCGGGGAACACAAGGCTGCTGGGCCCGGGGGAGAAGCGCAGCCCCGGCCCGGGCGCGGAGGGCAGCTGAAAGGCGGCGGGGGACCACCATGAGCCGGGTGCATGCAGGCAGGCGGGTTCCTGCCCCAGCCACGGGCTCTTTCCCCTTTTCCTTTCCTTCCGCGTGTCTGCTTCTCCGGGTTCTCTTCCTCTCCGTGTAGCCAGGCGGCTCTTCTCTCTCCTTCCTGCCTCCCTCTGTCTCTGTGCATTACAGGGAAGTCTCTGTCTGTATGCATGCAGAGATGCATGCATGCATGCATACGTACACTGTGCGTGTGTGTAGAGCAGGTCTCTATCTGCATGCATGCATAAATACATGCGCACATATATACATACCCTGCGTGTGTGTGTGTATGTGTGTGTGTGTGTGTGTAGAGGAGGCATCTGCATGCACGCATACATGCATGCATACATATATACATACATACTGTGTGCGTGTGGAGGAAATATCTATCTGCATGCATAAATACATACATGCATGAGGACATATATACATACCGTGTGTGTGAGTGTGTGTGTGTGTGCGCGCGCGCAAAAGAAGTATTGATCTGCATGCATATCTACATACATACGGGTGTGTGTGTGTGTATGTTCACTTAGGGACACACAGAGCCACGTTCTCCTGTTGGGAGTGGGGGGTGTTGCGGTGGGGGCTACAGTGAGTAAGCGGTGCCTTGAAAAGGGCCCTCCACCGCCCAGTGGCCAGCCCGGCTCCCTGCCCCTGGCAGCGCCTCACCAGGGGCTGTGGAAGCCCAGGAAGTGGGCCCGGGCCCCTCGACGGGCCTGACCCGGGGAGGCAGGAATACCACCCCCTTCCAGATGCTTTCTGCGTGGAGCTGAGAGCAAAGGGGCTGCGCGCAGGGTCCCTGGGCACGCGGGGCTGGGGGCGGGGAGGGGCAGGCTACCCACAGCCCCCTCCAGCCTGTCCGGGCTGTCCGCACACCCAGGACACCGGACAGGGAACGGGCTGTCAATAAATCCATGGTGATCGCCATGGCTCAGGCACAGCTGGAAGCGCTCAGAGGCTCGGGGACGTCAGATGTGCATGTGTGTCACTGGAGACAGATATACCCGCACAGTGATAGGCATAGAGTATAAGCACCCGTCAGGCGAGGCTGCAAACTACCCAGGTGAGTCGCTTTATTGTCTTCGGCAGGACTTCTTACGAAGAGAGGGTTTGCTGGATAGGACCCTAAGGTGTTGTCGGGTTGTTTTGGCCTTGTTTACAAGGAAGGAAGGAAGGAAATTTGGTTTTGTGGGGGGCGGTCACCTTTAGCAACCTATTTGCAAAAGATTATTCACTCTACATGCGTGCATGCATGATCCTTCAGGCGCAGAAGAGCCGGGACCCCCAAACATCCAGCATTTCCATAGCACAACCTTCCCGCTCGCTGGAAACCCGAGTGCGAGGCACTCAGCCCGGGCAGACGTTAGAATAACATTTACACTTTGAAACTCCTGATCTTTACATTCAGATCAGACACATACACTAAATAGATCCTTGGAGAGAGAGACAGACAGTAGGTCAGACAATAAAATACAGACGTGCAGGGGATAGACAGACAGGCAGACAACAAAATATCACCTCTCGTCTTTCTAGGGAAAAAGCAATATTGAAATCTGAGAATATTCTTTGGTTTCAAAAATAACTAAATACATAAATAAATAAAAGAACAGACCAAAAAGGACAAAGAATTCAACGTTCACGGAGACTCCAGCTAATATTCAAATTGATATTGAAACAGTTCCAATATTTTCAGTCTGTTCTGAGTCCTTTCAGGTCAATACATGCTGGTTTCCAAAGCTTTATTGGACTATGTAAAAAAAATCTATAGCTTACCATTTTTAAAGCATTACTAACTATTCCGAAGCTTTGGATTTAATAAGGGCCATCAATAGAGAACACGTCTATTCCTTTGGAAATCATCTTCCAGCCCTCTAAATCTATTACAATAGCCTGCATGAGACAAATCATTGTAATGCGTTTGGGGGGGGTGGGGGGATAGAAGTCTCCATTTAGCTGCTATTGACCCAGATGCATTGCACCAACCACCCTCCAAAACCAGCACAACAAGTGTAATTTATGCGGAAGAAGAGTCATTTCGACATGGAGTATTTTATTTTAATTATTGTCAGCTTTCCTCGTTGGATCCAGCCCCTTTCCCTGGAATCTCTGGGCAGTTTCTTTCTGGAAGGTAAAAACCCGGGAGAAGTGTCAACCTCCCACTCTTGAGAAAGCGGTCGGGAAAGCAAGCGGCGTGTGTGTGTGTGTGTATGTGTGTGCGTGCGCGCGCGCGTGCGTGTGTGTGTGTTGCACACGTCATTTGCTTCGGAATACTTGAAGCCCTTCTGCCCAGCACCCATCTGTCACTCCCTATACCGCCCCCGCCCCCCCACACACCTAGTTTTTCATGTTTGCAGCAGCTGCATACCCCAGCTTCAATGCTGGGGGTCAATACCTTGACAAACGCACCCCCCCCTTTGCAGCTGCACCTGCTGCACCGCTTCCTTTCGACTTGGAGCAAACCCCGGATCCCCACAACGGGCTGAGACTCTGCATCCACGCAGCTTCTTAACTTGATCTGAATATTCAGGCCGCGGCTTTGCACTGGCCTGCTCAGGCAAAATACCCCCAGCGCCATCAGGAAGCTCCGTCTCCTTCCTTCCCTCCCCCTTTGCAGAGATGTATGACAGCTTCTTTCTAAGAAGTTCCCTCTGGGAAAAAAAAAAATCTTTGCTTTCACAACGGAGGATGGTTTTTACTATTGCTCCTTTTTCTAGTAAAAGAGAGGTGGGGGGAGCATCATAAAAATCAACCCTGGAAGCAGGTATTTTATTTCCTTAGTCTGTGGTAGGCCTCGTCAGTGACAATAAATGAATACCAAGCCCCTGGAAGAGGGGGCCGGGAGCGGGGATTGTCTCCAGGCTCCCGGGAGGAAGACTGGAGCCCGGGGTGGGTCCAGCGGCCGAAGGAGCAGGAGGCTCCCAGACCCTGAGCAGGGCTCGACCTCTCGGCCTGTCCTCGCAGGATGGAGCAGGTCCAGGCCGGGGAGGGAAGCAGGACACTGCGGGGGGAAGCTCCCCATCAAGCCCCGGAGAAGTCTGTCGCTGTCCCAAGCGCCCCCGCTCCGCTTCTGAAGGGCAGGCACCGCCAGCCCCTGGGGCGGGGACCCTTGTCCGGCTGCCCCCCCCGGTGCCCGGGGTCCCCCTCCTCCGGAGCTGGCTGCGGGAGAGCAGCACGGCAATGCAGCGGTCGGCCCCCAGGGGGCGGGCTAGCACGGCACGGCAAGGCCTGGCCGGGCACGGCCCGGCACTGCCCCTCCGCACGGGGCGGGCTCCGGCAAGCGCCCTGCGCCCCGCATCCTCCGAGCGCGGTTTGACTTCACCCTCGCAGAGGGCTCCGTGAGCAGGTCTGGCCGCCTTCCACCCTCTGGGGCAAGAGGAAAAGGACTGGAAGGGGGAGATCTCCGGGCGGGGTCCTCCATGCTCACTGTTCCCTGACCCCAGGGGCTGAGCTTGGCCTGAGGCCGGCGGAGAGGGGAGCAAAGCCTCCTGCTCCCTGGATGTAGCCGAGCCAGCCGGCGATGGCGATGGGGCCAGGCCCCCTTCCCCCGCCCCCCACACACACGCCTTTCCTGCGGGCAGACCCACCCCGCAGGGATCCCCAAAGCATCGGCCCTAGTTACGAGAAAGGGGCAAAGTCGGGCTTGCTCCTGACAATTCCCGTGGGCTTCAATTATGGGAGGCTCCTCTGCCCTCAGCACCCACGTGCGTGCGTGGGAGCGGGGGCAGCCACCAGGCCAAGGGCCGTGATGATGGCCTGGCATCGCCGCTTTCCAGGAGAGGGTTTCAGGGCATCTGCAAGGTTTATTCCAGTCCTTTGAACACGGGAGTCGCCTTGTGCCCTCTTACTCCAAACACCACTACTTTGCAGTTGCCTCGCTTGCTGCCTTTCTGTGTGCATCCGTGTGCGTGCTTGGGCATCAGGCTGGGCAGCTCTCCCACGTTTATGTCATGTAATCTTCGAACTCGAAGATATTTTGCTCATCCTCACCATCCCTCGCAGAGTTAGAGGCCTGTGGCAGGGACTGGGAGCCGGGCACAGGACGGCCCGATCTGTACCATCTCAGGTGCTTGGGGAAGTGGGGATATGGAAAGGCTTTCTGACTGTTCTCATTGCAGGGAGTATCCGGGTCCGCAGGGAAATGTCACTTGTATCCTGTGGATACGGCATGAAATGGTGTTTGCTTTAAGGAGACTACACGGAGGATTTGTAGCATAAAGGAATACAAAGTCCCCCACTGAGATCGCTTTTTGATCTTGCAATGGATTGCAGACAGAAAGACTTTCCAAACTGCCACCTTGAGACTCGGAGCCGGGAAGGGGAGGAGGACGGGCGGAGCTGGGAGGTGCCCGCCTGGGACAGGAGCAAGGGCTGGAGCAGAGGACACAGCCCCGGCCTGAGTCCGGAGCATGGGCCCATGTGCCATTTCCTCTGCTTATAAGGCGGCAGCTCACTGAAACCCAGCCGCTTTGGCCCGCAGCAGGGACCTCTCCCGGGCAGGGACCCCCGAACAACCGGGAACGCCGCGAGGCAATGCAGGGGCCGGGCTGGGGACCGGAGAAAGGACGAGTGGGTCAGCTGCGGGGCCAAGCTGTTTCTAAACCCAGGAGAAATCAGCCGGGAGCGAGTGTTCACAGGCGTGGAAGGGACCCCGGGGCCCGGCCAGTCCGCCCCCCGTGCAGAGGCAGGCGTCCCGGTTGCAGCTGGGAGAGTACAAGGCATCCCTCTCCCCCTCCTGCAGGCCTATTCCTGCCAAATCCCCGTGGGCTTCAGCGGGAGCTCCCTCCACTGCCACCTCTGTGCGCAGCGCACACGTGTGTGCACGGGGACACGTCCAGACACGGGACACCCGCGGCGCACACGCTGCTAGGGGCTGGACAGCCTCCCCCCCCAGCTCCTGGTGCTGGCGGCGCCAGAAGGTGACAGCGCCGTGCCCCGCTCCTGTCGCCCCTCCCCAGCCCGAGCTGTGCAGCGCGGACTCGCAGTAATTAGTAAAATATAATTGAGCAGCGCCCGAGCCCCCCCAGCACAGCAGTCCAGCGCTTCCTCCCGATCGATGCAATATCATTAGGCAAAAGGCAGGCAAATGTGCCGAGCCAGATGGGGAGGGGGGACGACAGGGCTGAGCCGGAGCTCTGCTCGCACGTGCAAAGACTTCCCAGAAGTGCCAGGCTGGAGCCGGGCCACAGGCCGGCGTGGGGGGCAGTGGGGCCAGGGCCAGAGGATCCGGGCCGAGCGCGGCTGGGCGGTTGCAGGTTGCACGTCGGTTTTGATGCCGAGAGCCCCGAGGTAGCCGCGGCTGCTGCTGTCGCGTTTGCCCCGGGGATCTG
>NW_005842226.1:683623-685597 GCF_000455745.1 Alligator sinensis
CCGGGGCTCTCACTGGCTCGTGCCCGCACGTCCCGCCTCCCCACGCGTGCCCCGTGTCTTGCACACTCACTCACACGCTCCCCAGGGCGCAGGTGTCAAGGCCGGGAGCATTGGGCTGGGCCCAGCTTTCCCGTGGGGCCGAAAGGGATCGGCCTGGATCCCCCTCGCCGCGGCGTGTCGGGCCCTGGTGCCCCTGGACGCCGGGCTAAGTCGGCGTGGGGCTGTCCCAGGCCCGCTCCCGCTGCCACCAGCTCCCTCGGGCCCCAGAGCTGCGTCCCGCGTGGGAGAAAGGGGTGCGGGGTGGCCCCACGCCCCGACGGGACGGGAGCAGAGGTCGGCCGAGGCCGCCCGCTTGTGTGGCTAGATGCACGGCCGGGGGGAGACAGACACACGGACAAGCATCCCCGCCCGTCCCGCTCTGGCCGGCTGCATGTGTGCGTGTCCCGCCGGCAGGAAGCGGGGTGCGTTTGGACGGATGGACGGACGCCCGCTGATCCCCGCCGCCCTCGGGCAGAGGGATCCCGGCCTGCCCGGGCTGCTCCGCCGTGGCTGGGCGGCCTGGGTCCCCTTCCCGCCCTCTGCCAGCGACAGCTGCATCCTATTGATCTCTCCTCGGCCGGGCTCGTTTCCTCGCTCTGTTTAATCCTCCTCTCCCTGCTCCTCCTCGGCCGCTTCGCGAGTGCGAGCGGTGCAGGCGCCGCAGGGAGCGGAGGGAGAGGGATGACCGGGGCTGGAGGCAGAGCCAAGGGGAAGGGCCCTGCTCAGCTCCCCGCTGCCACCTTGCCCTGGAGGGACCCAGGAGACCGGCCCGGGGGCTCCACCAAAGCTGAGCCCGCTTACCCCCCACCCCAAGCCCTGGCCCGGCTGCAAGCTCCCCCACCCCGGGAGCTGCCCAGGCGTTGGGAAGTTTCAGGGCGCCGCAGATGTGAAGTCACCTGCTAACGCCTTGGGCTGGCTGCACGTGGTCTCCTCCCTTAGCCCGGGGCAGCGCAGCTGCAGTGCCAGGGGCCCCCGCTCCCCACCGCGCCAGACCCACGCTCGCCCGTGACTGATCGCTCCGGCGTGCACAGCTCGATTCACAGGCGCGTTGTGCTGCCTCCACAGCTACTCCCCTCGCCTTGCCTGCCTCTCATGTTCTCCATCATTTCCCCCACAGATCTGCTAGCACTCGGGACTGGAGAAGAGGGAACTGGCTACCGAGATGACACGATTTTTAAAACCCTTTATTGAGAAAAAAAAAAAAAAAAGGCAAACGATGACAATGTCATACCAGGGATGTCCCGCTGCTTCTTGCTCCCAGTCTCAGGCGCTGGGAGCCCGGATAAAGCTACTGCTTTGGAGCGATTTCTCTTTTGCACGCATAAGCCTATATAGTATCCATTTAGCCTGGCTGTAAAGCAAAAGTTATACGCCTCGACACGTAGCTGAAGGTCCCCGTGACCAGCTGCGGAAGGGGAATGCCAAGCGCAGGCATGTCACCGAACAGGTTTAAATATGAAATCTCAGTTGCAAGACATGTGGGATCGCGAGGGGCTCCGCAGTGGGTAGGCAGAGCTGAGCGGGCAAGTCTCCTAGGCAGAGCCAAGGCACTAAAAGTTCCGTGAGGTTCCCGAATAGCAGCAGAACCGCCTGGCAGGTGAATTATTTAGTGCCTATAGATCCCCGTGCAAACCCTTTCATTTCTGTTCCAAATATTTTATAGCGCAGCCTTTGCCTAGAGATGTCTCGATTTTACAACAATCAACTGTAAGGCAAATACCGTGGCAATTTCTGCTAATCGATTTTCCATACAATGGCCCCCAGATGATGTTTTAAAATGTGAGAAACTAAAATGTGTTGGTTTAAATAAGACTTTTACAATCGATAGCTTAAAAAAGGAGACTTTGATAGTAGTTCTTGAAGGGGATTCAAAGCTTTCACCTCCCGAGCAAAACCGGGGGGGGGGGGGGGGCAAAAACCCCGCGCAAACAAAAA
>NW_005842226.1:685663-700257 GCF_000455745.1 Alligator sinensis
AGGACTCGAAGTTACCTTGTAAATAAATAGGTTCTCTCCGACCACTGAATGCACCCCCGCACAAGTATCTCTGCATATACCCAACCCACCGATGCACACAAATCTATCTGTAGGTATATCTCTATGCCCTATATTATATTATATTATATTATATTATTCTTTGGCATAGAAATTACAAAATAAATGAGAACGTTACAAATACAACATCTCTTTCTCTGTTTAAATCCACTCCATATATGTTTCCATTGACCTCTTGGAAACTGCTTGGTTTTTCTCTCAAGCCTTCTATTCCCTTCGTCTCATTCCATTTTGGGGACATTCGTGGCCAAAGACTGTGTTGCAATATTTCATTAAAAAAGCCTAACTTAGTATTTCCTGGTGGGAAATATTTTTCTCTCGGTGGAAGTACACATTCAAAGCGAGTTGTTAAAAAAAAAAAAAAAGGCTTAACAAGAAGGGTTTGTGCTGAATTTGTACTTCTATTTTCTGAATATGCATGCCTTGTTTAATTTTACATTAAAACCTATTCTAGAGGCAGAAAAAGTCTAGCTTGTTGATCCGGCTCAAACTCCACCCGGGTTTCCTAAGGGGGAAAAAAAAAAGCTTGTTGATCCGGCTCAAACTCACCCGGGTTTCCTAAGGGGGGAAAAAAAAAAGCTGTTTTAAAATACATCTATTTATTTGAAATTTTAAAATCTCCGTGAAGGATCAGTGATGCATGCATTAGAAAAGCGCTCGACAGAAAAGATCTGGAAATCTGAACAACATGAGGTTTAATGAAATAAAAGAATGAAACATTTGTGTGTGTGTGTATATATATCTATATCTATATGTATAGATATATATATACACACACACACACACACACATATATATATGGAAATATTCATTCTGGAAATTGCTCGCTGTCGCAGCCGTGTTTCCTAGGGGAGAATTTTCTCATTTAAGCCCAAATGATTCCCAACTTTCTATTGTCACAAAACTCTGATAAAATTGGGGTCCAAGAGATCGCAGGAGGAAGGCTTTAGAAATGTGTTTGTCCAAGCCGGCTTCTTTAGAAAGAAAGGAAGGAGGCGAGAAAGAAAAGGAAACACCACCACGGGGGGAATTAGTCTAAAGCAAGGCAGAAAGTAGCTATTCCCATTTAAAAAAAACTGACACCGTCTTTTCGATCTGATGAGATGCTTTCCCCGACGAAAACCTCATTTCTGTAGCCAAAATTTATGTCCTTAATACTAGGCAGTCTGTACTAATTTTTTTTCCGTGTAAAATAATATTTGTCAAATGAGATGTAATCCGTGTTTTTCATTAGATGACTGTATGGAGACGGAATATACTGGGAGAGTCAGGTAGGTAGAGAGGGAGGTAGAGAGATGGATAGAAAGAACTTTTTGGAAAGCCCATTTGCTGGAAATGCTCCCGGTGCCTGCCTAACTCTTAACCTTCCTTCGGTTTCCGGAGCTCCAGCCCGGGATGTCACCTCGGGATCTCCCACGACCTGGAAATCCAGTGCCAGCCGCGGCTGTGTTTGTGCTGCATTGGAAACCCCGCACTCGGGGACTCACCCCATCCCACAAGCTGGAAAAAATAATAAAATACATGCGCCGGGTAGGAAGGAGAGGGGGGAAAAAATCAATGGCGCCTTGGCGAGAACCTCTTTAATTCGCAATTTATTTTGAAAAGTTAAATGCAGACCCACCCCTGAACTTTAAACTCGGCCGATGGCGAAGGAGCGACTGCAGGGACCGGACCAGCTGCTGAAGGAAAAATAAAAACCAGCTTGATTTTGGTCTTACCAGCTGAAAACCCTTCAGTCTTCCAAGAGCTCCCAGCTACTCTTCGCCTATGTCCCCCAGTCCCTTGCTCCTCTCACGCCGAGGAGGGGTGTCCTCCCCCATAGTCCAGCCTGGAGGGGCCCCCGTGATTTTTCACCGAAGGTGGAAATGTTGTTTTTTTTTACTGGGAAAATACACAGAGCCACCGAGCGTCTGCATGAGCCAGACTCGGAGGAGGAGAGGGGCTGCAGCCTGCATCGCTGGGTCCCTGCAGCTCACCCTAACAGGTGGAGTGAGCTTGGATTGGGGGGGGGATTTTGGGGTGCTTATTAAAAGCTATTTCTAAAAACGATCAGAATGGGGAAGGTTGGGTAGTATGTAACAGAGACCCACAGAGATGTGTGTGTAAACACACACACATATATATACACCCCCCTATATATATGTATGTGTGTGTATATATGTGTATACACACACACACACACACACACACACACACACTTACACGCACATATATACACATACTCGCCCGTATATATTTATAAACCTCACACCGTATGTTAGCATAATACATACTACCATGGAAAAATAATTTATATCTAACGTGTGCATATACACTATTATGCAAACCAGTATGCCTGCCTGTGTACATGCTAGGAATTACTTAAATGCACTATGCCCCAGATCTTTAACATGCTGGAAGATCAAATCAGATCAATTCCTGTGAGGGGGAGAAAAATAAACCGGCCCGATTCTGGTCTTGCCCTGTACCATCCCTGCAGGTATGTGCGAGTGTGTGTACAACTGCGGGTGCACCTATGTGGGTGTACTCAGGTCCCCGAAACGGTGCAAGGTTTTCCTTTTGCTGCTGATCGTTGAAAGTGGCTTGAGCCCGGCTGTGTGTACACGTGTAAGTCGGAGGTGGAGGTGTTGGGGTGGTGGAGACGGACTACTTTATGTATGGAGGTGCAAAATACAAGAAAACTTGAGGTCGTTGCTGTCGGGCTCGCCTCCGGGACAGGAACAAAAGGAGGCCTCTTTCCGGCGGCAGGAAAGTTATAGATGGATTGAAAAATTATTTGCAACAGGGCATGCGAATGAGTCCGGTAACTAAACACCCGCAGAGCTGCTGCGGAGCTAGGGGCAGGGGGGCGACGAGGGGGCCGGAAGATTTATGTGAGCAGCCAGGAGTATTTACATAGGTATTACACATCTGTGCATACGTTAAAGACTATCGATTGGCCCTTGCTCCAAATCCCCTCTCCAGCACATTGCGGATCTCCGTGGGCAGAGGCTTTTGTGTTCGCAGCCCGACCCCGTGGGTTTGTCAGCCAGGCAGGACGTGCCGGCCTCCAAACAAGCTTTTTGAGGCTATTTTCCAGGTGATTTCTTCCTTTGATATTAAAGGTTAATGGATCCCGGAGGGGTGGGGAGGTGGCTTAGGAAACAAGAGCAGCAACCCTCTCTCCCCCCGCGTCAGGGCGATGAGCCTTCACCTGTTAGAACCCCCCCAGGGAAACAGACAAGGACGTGTCAATTTCCTTTGACGGAGGGCCCGATCCTACTCCTATCGATTGATTTCATAGGGACTTTGATCGGCCTCCGAGTAGCTGCGTATTGACTCTGTCCCTGTAGCTAAGGAAGGGGCTGCAGCCTGCAAGGTTAGGATCCTTTCAGGCCCCGATCCTGCAGCCAGAGCCCGGGAATCTTACCCCTGACCGCGGCCGGCAAGATCCGGCCCTGGGAGCTTCCACATCTAACTTAAAAGTCATCCCATCAGGGTCTGTGTATGTGATCAAAGTCGCACATCCTATGCGAATTCAGTACGTTAGAAACGACATAAAGCTTTAAAGCCACATGATAAAGACAACCTAACCTATGATATGTAGTAGCGTCGCTCCGGTGTATTTCACAAGAGCCCTGGCAGGGAGAAGGCGGGGGCTTTGGCATGCCTGAAACGTTTCAAATCCCGGTAGCATAAATCAGATGTAAAAATACAGATGCCCCCGGACAAGGGTGATGATTAGCCAAGGGGCACACGGGCACTCGCTCACTCCGCCCTGAACACGCCGGCGCTTCTCTGCCCAAACCTCTTCGTGCAATGGATCTGTTCTCTTTGGAGAGCCGAACTGGCGCTAAATAGTTGCATTTGCCCAAGAAGCGCCCGTCGGGCCGGGCAGCCCGCAGGAAGCCGGGCCGGGGAGCCGCACCCGGGCGCGGCGGGGCTCCGGGGCAGCACACGGACGTGGAGGTTTGCAGAGCGGCTCCGTGCCCTTGCAGCCGTCGCCTCCGCTCTTCTTTGGATCGCACTTGTTACTCTCATTATAAAATGATGTTAGCCCCCACCCCGGGTTAAGTGCCTCTTTGCTCTTCTACCGCGGGCAAAGCCACAGGCGGGCACCTGGAGGGCGCGCACGGGAACGGGGCGATTTCCCCCGCGGGATCCAGCTGCCCATTCCCGGCCCGGCTCCGCACCCACAACCCACGGGCCCACAAGCCGGGGGGCGCTGGCCCGAGCCGCCCACCCGCCTGCAGGGGCCTTGCGATCGCGCAGCTGGTTACCGATCTTGTCGTAACCCAGGGGGGATTTCTCCTGTCCACATCGTCCTGCCACAGGGGTGCGGCACAGAGGGCAGGACCCGGGTTATTGCGGGAGGTTCAAACTGGGCTCTGCTTTATGCTTTTGCAACAACAGCAACGTGTCCAGTACTTCAGTAGCCGGCTGCCTCCATAGATATATAATTAAGTGGAGACCACCCCCCACCCCAGTCTGTCGGTCTGCCTGCTTGCGTGTATATATAGGCACATGTATTCACAGATACGTCTTATAATATAACTATATGGCCAGAAAGACAGATAGCTAGCTAGCTAGCTAGATAGCGGGGCAGACAGACAAATGGATGGATGACGTTCGCTTGTGTTACACACGCATTCATACCATATGAAACACAATCAGAAATCAGGAAAACACCCTAGTTAGCAAAGAAATTCCCTCCCAAGACCCTGCTGTAAACCTGACTGCAGGACAAGGACTTTTAGGAGTAAGATGAGGTTCCTTCCTTCACCTGTGATACAGGAAATAACCCGAAGTGCTGTTTTCCTTCTGGCTGCACTAATTGCTATTGTATTTATGCAAAGTATGGGGGGGGGGGGAGATGAACACAGAAAGACATAGGAGAGTAATTTTCTGGAAATGGTCCTTAGTATCATTGCCTCGCTAATAAATCCAGCCCCTTCACCAGGGTGTGAATTGCCTGTTTGGGGCATTTAAAAAAAAATTTAAGCATTTGCATTTATTATTGAAGGCAGTGGGGAGAAATGGGGAAAGCAAGCAGTTTCTATCCTGTGCTTTAAGACTCAGGAAGAGGTTCAACCCCCACCCCTGAATCTTTCTGCAGATCCGGCATCGGAATCTGTTGATCACTCCTTTTTCCCCCTAATAAATCATTCAGGTCTTTCTTTTTTATTGAAAACTAATTAAATAATCCGTTAGCTAACACGTTAAATTAAGATCCACTCCTGGATTTAATGATGTCGACAGAAGAATTGACAGAAATGTGAAGACAGACTGTCAATAGATTCCTTTCCCCTGGTTACAGTGTATAAATGTGATTAAAACAGATCTCAGAAAGGGCATCCCAAGCTGGTGGGGCGGGGGGGTGTGGTGTGTGTGGGAGAGAGAGAGAGATCAGAGAATTTGGGGCTCTCTGGGGACAAATGTCTTTTGAAATAGATGTCAAAGACTCAGAGTCCTCTATATATGTGTTTGTTGTGGGGGGCACACATTTGCTGCTTTCCTTGGTCGGTTTCTGAAGTGTTTCAGCAAGAAAAGGGGAAGGGGACAGATGTGCTGAGCAGGGCAGTGGGGACAAACTAACTTGTGACAGGCAGACAGACACACACACACACACACACACACACACATATTCTGATTGATTGTGACTAAGTCTAGGCAGAGTCATCTGGATTTAGCAGTTTCTGTATGCGGTTTTTTTGTGTAGCTGGATGGGTGTGCATGCCTTCATGTGTGTATGCAAGAGTGTGTGTTGCATGTGTTCAAGAGGAACACAAATGGAACTGAAATTACCTGGCTGGAGGGCGAAGCTCTCAAAAGACAGGCAAGAAGCCGAAGGAGAAAACTTAGACATTGGCTACAAAGAACTTGCCCTGAGCAGGATGAGTCTGTCATTGTGCAGTTCTCCCCTTGAGAAGTCTCTTGTTTTAAAAGCGATATTGTGTTGTCTCTCTGGTTTTGTGTGTGCATGAGAAAGAGTTTGTGTGTGAGCCTTAAACAAATAGAGCTAGGGCTCATGTAGCCCCCTGTCATGATACATAATAATCCTGTCTTCATTCACCATGGACTCAGACACTGTAGAAACCTATTGGGCCTTTGATTAGAAAGGTTTCCAGGCAGTACATCTATTGCTAGATGTGTTTTGAGAACACAAAAGATGCCACACTGGGTCAGCCCACCCAGCAACCAGCCAAGTATCTTGTCTCTCAATCGTGCTGTCCCCACTTGGTGCACTTGTTATAAACCCATAACCTCACTCTGATTCCTGTTAAATTTTGATTTGTCCCAAGGAATCAGATGTTGCTTACCCAGTGGCCTCCCTCCTAAGGGAAGCTGATAGCATTTCTTAGTGGACACTGGCCCACAGTCCTCAAGCAACAAATAGGCCTGTCTCTCACAGTGACAGAGTGGATGCTAAGTGGAAGAGTATTTAAGAAGGGCATACCCAGAACAATCCACCCCATACTGCTTCCAGCATTCAAAGACCAACAAAGTCCTAATTTTGAGGCTGCCTCTCTAACTATACTATCATATTTAATGTTCACGGATGGACCTACCTACTGCCAGGAGCTTGCCCAATCCTCTTTTGAACCTGGAGCTCATTTCAGCTACCATATTCAGTCACACTGTAGCATCAGATAATTCTAGCCTAGCTTGATCCCTCTCATGGTTTTCCTAAAAAGGGTTGAAACTGTACTGTTCTTGTCTGTGGAGAGATGCAACAATTATCATTTTTTGTCTTCATACAGCAATGCAAACACGCTTCTGTCCAGTGAGCGCACACCTATTGCTTTATGTCTAAGCTCCCAGGTAAAGGTTACCTTAGCATCCAGGCTGAAAAATCAATGTTGGATACAGCAGGAGACTCAGAAAGACAACATACATCTATCATGTAGGGCTTCAATGGGATTAGAATAGCCTTGTCAACAAATGAGTGTTTAAACAGAATATCTCAACTGTTTATGGCAGCTTTAATCCATACGTGCAGCCACCGCTGTGATACGTCACGGCCCGAGATCTCTGTGATGTTGCAAATCACATACGCATGTACTTAAATCTCACTGAGAGGACAGAAAAAGGTGGCAGTGGCTTCAAACACAGAGCAGGGAGGTGCTGAAGCTGTTGGGCTGTAACAGGCCCGTGTGCATGATCCTGTAGGGATACACATTGAGCTAAATCACCCCTCGATGATGTGTGGGTTAAAGCTGGGGCAGTTTTGTTATATGCATATTGCTACCAGCTCATGCACAGCTCCCCCTTCCCCTCTCAAAGCTGCTACACTTGTAGATTTGGCCATACTGGGTCAGTGCTGTCCGACTGGTGGTCCATGGATGGCATGTAGCCTCCGGGGGTCTAACCTGGATCCCAGTCCAGGTGCTGCTCCCCTCATTGCTCTTCTGGTGCTGCTACTGGAGTTTCTGGGCTCCTTTTCCCTCCCCCAACTACTGCTTCCTGCTCTTGCCCCAGGGGTGGGATGGTGCCATCCATGGGACTAAGAGAGGCTTTTGGGGGGATGTAAGGATCTGACAAGGCATAGTGAGGGTTTCCTGGCAGGTAGCATGGTGCAGGGGGAGGCACATAAGGTGTGACACAGTGCAGGAGGAAAGGGGGATATGGCATGGAACAGAGGCCTTGGCACAGTGCAGGGGTGGGTTATGGGCATGTGATGCAGTGTGTGGCATGGGGGCATGCAGCTCATGTGTTGTGGGCACCGTGTGGAGAACCTACTTTTGCCGCATTCACTCTGTGTGCACCCTGCTGATTTTTACCATCAAGTCTGTGATCTTGCAAAGAAAAAGTAATTCCAGGCTTCCCCCTTCTCTACCGTCTTGAAGGCCCCTTCTATCATGGCTCTACAAATTTGAGGGGGTAAGTAAGGAAAAGGACTGGCCCTTCTAAATTCCCTTTCCTTACACATCTCCCCAAAAGTCTTCAGCAAGTTAAGCAATGCAGAGGAATAGGATGAATAGCAACCGAGGGTGAGTGAGATGGAGAGGGGAGGGGAGGTGGAGAGTGTAGAGCAAAAACAAGTCTGCATTGGCCTGGAGGAAACCTTTGTTCCAGTGCTGCAGACCAGGATGCAGACCAATGCCTTAAAGTTGTAGCAAAGTAAGTTTAGATGGACATCAGGAAAAACTTCTTTGCTGTTAGAACAGTGAGGCCGTGAAACAGAGTGCCTAGGGGAGCTGTGGACTCTGTGTCATTGGAGGTGTTCAAGAAGAGGTTGGATAAGCTTTGCTCAAAGGTGATCTAGAAGTAGCTATGCCTGAAAAAGAGCAGTGGTTGGAAAGCCAGGAGCCTCTCCACACATGGTTCTCTGAGAGATCATGAGAAGAGCTCTGCAGACCAGAACTGGTGGATATTGGAGAGGACCAGAGAAGAATGAAGCAGAGCTCCACAACTGAGCTTTTACCTGGGGGTTACGGTGGACAATAAGCTGAATATGAGCCAACAGTGTGCCCTTGTTCCTAAGAAAGCTAATGGCAAACTGGGCTGCATTAATAGGAGTGTTGCCAGCAGATCAAGGGAAGTGATTATTCCCCTCTATTTAGCACTGGTGAGGCCACATCTGGAGTCCCGTGTTCAGTTTTGGGCCCCCCACTACAGAAAGGATGTGGACAAGTTGGAGAAAGTCCAGTGGAGGGCAACGAAAATGGTGACAGGGCTGGGGGACAGGACTTATGAGGAGAGGCTGATGGAACTGGGCTTATTCAGTCTAGAGAAGAGAAGACTGAGGGGGGATTTAATAGCAGCCTTCAACTCCCTGAAGTAGGGTTCGAAAGAGGCTGGAGCTGGACTGTTCTCAGTGGTGGCAGATGACAGAGCAAGGAGCAATGGGCTCAAGTTGCAGCAACAGAAGTTTAAACTTTCTCACTAGGATGGCAGTGAAGCACTGGAACAGGTTACCCAGAGAGGTGGTGCAATCTCCATCCTTGGAGGCTTTTATGATCTGACTAAACAAAAGCCTTGGCTGGATGATCTAGTTGGGGCTGGTCCTGCTTTGAGCAGGGGGTTGGACTAGACGTGACCTCCTGAGGTCTCTTCCAACCCTCATTTTCTATGATTCTATGAACTGCCTTGGTCACAGAAGACTGAAGGAGCTGGGATTAGTTTATGGAGGGGATACAGAAAGGGGAGCTCTGGCTGACCAGCTAGAGGGGGTGAGGTGTGGAGTTGTGCTTGCTGTCCCCAAGTGGCAGAGCCGAGTGGAAGGTGTCTGGTGATCCCCTGCTTCTGGGCTTTGCTGGTTGCCACAATAGGCTAGAGAGGAATATTTTCCCGAACTGTTGCTACAGGTGTCGGTTTGTGTTTTGTCCCTTTCCTCAGAAGTGCTGGATATTGGCTGCAGCCAAGGCTGAGGATATGGGATATGCCAATGCTCCTGCTGGGATTAAAACCCAGAAGTGGTCTTGTCCTTCTGCTCAGGGTCAGGCCGCTCGCCACATTTGGGATCAGGAAGGAATTTTACCTGACAGTCAGAGTTGTAGACTGTGAGTTTTTTGACTTCATCTGTAGTGGGGAAGCATCTTCCTTAGATCCCTGGAGTGCATTTTAGCAATCTCTGCAGTGGTGACAGCCCACCCCCTCCTCCTTTACTTGTGGTAGTTTAGGGTGCTCTTAGTATTTTCACAGAGTTGATTGTGTAGTCTTAGGGATAGGTTAGGCAAGCATGTGTGAGGGGTGGTTTGGATAGGGATGATCATACCTTGGACAGGGGGTTGAACTAGATGACTTCTGAAGGTCCCTTCCAGTCCTACTTTTTTATGATTCCATGAAAACTTATGGCTTTCCATAGACAGCTGAATGGGAGAATACAGAGGGCTGTTTGGGAATGAGGGCCAGCTCTTTGCAGCTAAGGGGCAAAGATAGGGGCAGCTGTAGGACAAACAAGTGCTAAAGATCCAACCTTACTGGATGAAAGGAACCAGAGGACATGCTAAGGTGGAAGAGCCTTAGGTGGAAGAGCCAGAGCTCAGTGCAGCCTGGCTCAAGAGAGCCAGCAGAACAATGCCGATTTACTCCAGCAAAGGGAATGGCTCCAAAAGCCTTGAGGAATATACCTGCCAGGCTATGGAGTGACCAATGGCTCCATTTCCCAGTGTTACTGGTGACACACTATTATACTTCCTCGAAGCTTTGTAGGGTCTCAGGACATCAGTCTTCCCATCACAGCCAGTGGGAGCTTGTTGGTATGCAGACTCCGTATCAGTTTTGAGGCACGTACCCAGTGAGCCATCACAGCAAGCCATTTCAGGGCAATCCAGTTCCTAATTGGTGGCTCCCTTTATTCTCCATCTTTTTAAGAGACAAGTTAGGGCCCAAGTTGAAGTATCACCTCCCAGCTGTGCAGAAAGCATAGCCAAAATCTGGCAATTTCTACTTAGGCAAATCTCCCATGGATGGTGCTCGTGCAGTGAGTATGCTCCAAGGAAACGACAGCCCTGGGCCCAAAGAGACTAAACAGATAACATGTAAGAGGGGAAACTGAGGCACCAACCACGTGCTGGTTTTCTGCTGTTGACTGCATGGCATTGAACACTCCAGCCTAGCCAGGCTCTCTCACCTGGGTGTTGTCATGAACACTTGTGACCCCGTGCAAGCAACAGTAATCTTACTGTGCTTGTGTGACAGTTCATGCACTGTCACACATTGACAGTGCATGAAGCAAACCGACCAGCCTGATGGCAAAGTTATATGGAGAGAAATATGACCATTACCATCACCTGGAATTATTTCAACTTTTACATGGTACTGTTAACTTGAAATCTAACAATTTAAAAACAGTTTCAAATGCCCCAAGATCTTTCTGCCAATCTGTGTGGTTTTACATATCATTTGCCTATACCGAAGGGGATTTGTCTCCACTGTGGTGTGAAATATGTTCCTAACCAAAGGTTCAAATGCACACATTGAAAACAGAGGTCTTTTCCTTTTCCTCCACTCTCCTTTGGCCCCAGTCATCATAAGGGATTAGCTATAACAATGCAAGGGAATATTATCCAGCCAGAAGTTGCAATTTGAAAGGTGTTGCTAACCCTTTAATAATGCATGGGGTTGTTAATAGCACAGATAAGGGATTTCTTCTCATATGAGATATTTTACAGGATGCTAGAGCATAAAATGCACTGAGGAAGGACAGCCCACTTGCATCCCTGCTAAAGGCAGGGACAATCTTGCCACTGGTTCCAGTTGGCACTAGGGCAGACCCTGGATGAAGAACTGCACATCCCTGCCTTGAAGGAAATACCCCTTCCCTTTCACCACTAATGCCTAGAGGTAAGACTTAGTCCCATGCAGAGACTGTGAGCTGTTTTATCAGGAGCTGCTCAGGGGCTGACCCAAGGGACAGCAGCCATCACTACGACGTCTCCCCATGTGCAGGGGTCTTTATGGCCACAATTCACTCCTGGTAGGATCAGGGTGTAAACCCTTGACATGGGACTGAGCTGGTGCAGAGATCTTCTGCTGCCCCCTCCTTTCTAGGGCTGTCTGCTGGGAGGCAGTGTAGCCCAATGAGTAAGGCATCAGCCTGGGATCCAGGAAACTGAGCGCTAGTCCCAGCTCTGTCCTTTGCCTAACCTTCACAGATCACTTTGTGCTGCTATTTGCACCTCGGACTCTTTTCCCGTCTTGCCGGTTTAGACTGCAGCATCTTTGCAGCAGGCTTGTTCTTTCACTGTGCACAGATACAGCCCCATGGAGCACTGATCTCAGATTGTACCACCGAGGACTAGTCTCAGTAATCATCATCATCATCATCCAGAGTGGATGTTTTAACCCCAAAAAGAAAAACAGCAACAACCCCAAAAGAAATCTGTAAAGCTTCCAATGCTGGCTGTATCCCTTCCCCGAACATTCACTCCAGATGCAGACTTGACTGTGGAATAAATATGATTCCAGATAACATGGAGCCACACTAATAGAGGACCTGCCAGGTTCTGGAAATATTCTTTTTCCCCCCTTTTCCAGCCTGGATTACTGAAGTCACGCAGGGTGTATAATGTGTGGGACTAAGTAAGCATAAATGCAACATGCTGGTGAAAAGATCCCATGGCATTAATCCCTAACTGCTGTTTTTAATAAGCAAAGAAAGGAGGAGGAAGAAAAAAAAACCCCCAGCAGTTTGGCTGAAAATAGATTTGCTTCATGCACAAGAAATGAAAATCAAAGATGGGCGATTATTAAAATGTAATGGTTTGGAGAACAAAAATAAAATGGCAACGAGAAGAGAAGACAGAAGATGATAGAAACAAAGGAAGCATTAAACCTTGTATCAATATTTCTCCTGAAAATGTATAATGCATTTTCTTTTCTGAAAAATTAATAACCTTGTTTGTCGATTGACTCTTTGCATCTCTCTCTCTTTTTTGCCTGCAGTGGACATCCCGTAGAAATGAAGCAGGGAGTGAAAAAGCCAGATAATCCTTGGCAATTCAAGACTTGAGCTTTTTAGTGGCTGCTGAGGGTTCAGCTTCCAGACACCAAGTCTCTATGGGATCTGCAGAGATGAAACTGGGAAACCCTCATTTTTGCTTTGCTGCTTTGTGGGTCTGCTATTTTTCAGCTCATGGCTCTGTTTCAGTGGCCTTATCCTGTGCTTAGGTATATGCTTAACTCTAGGTATCTGCTTAAGTCTTGTGAAAGTCAGCAGCCTGAATTCCCAGAGTGCAAATTTCCAGGCCCTCTTCCCAGAACCGATTTATGCATTTTACACTAGCTGGTCACTGGATAAAAACCAGGGGCCATTCTGCAGCAGAGACCACAGCCCCGGTCAGTGCACCCTGACCACTAGGCTTCAGAGTCAGGCTCCTCCTGACTTGTCCTTCTCCTTGCCCCATGAGACTTTGCATTTTTAGGTGCCCAGTGGCCCAGCTTCAAAAGGAGCTATAGCAGTTGCCCATTCTCCTGGGAGGTGGAAGGTGCGGGTTTGAATCCTCTCAGCCTGAGAGCAGCCAAGAACCTATGTCTGTCCTTTGTGGGGCGAGTCTTCTAGCACAACCTCCAGTCTGCTGGCCTCCATCCTCAGGAGAGGACTTGGTGGTCTGGAGCCCAGGTGAACAGAGGTGCCCAGTGCACTGCCCTGATTTCAGCTCTGCAGAGGGGCAATTGCTCCCCTGCACTCACTGTTTCCCCTTGGCTATAGGCTGCTCCCTGCCCAGTGTCTGGACATACTGAGTGGCCCTTCAAAGGCACTTGCCTTTCCTCATCAACTGTACTGGGAGCCCAGGCACCTCATCCAGTGCCTTTGAATTATCCTCCTGGAACAGATGCCTCATTTTGAAGCACTGAAACTTTTAAGCTACTTATTGGCTAACGCACTTCATAAGAGCAGGGCCTGGGCCATGAAAATAAGTGACCTGATTTTCAGAGGTGCTAATTACCCACAGCTCCCATTGACTTCAGCTTGAAAATGCTGGCCTAATTAGCCCCAGCTCAGTGGCAGAGTGATGCACAGAACCCAGGAGTGCTGCTGCCTTGTCCCCTGCTCTAATCAATGCATCACAAACCCTCTCCAAGTTCCCCGTGTGGGTTTTCCATAACATTTGACTTTCACATGTTAACAGAGAAGGCCCTTGAATGTGCCATCACTCAGGTCAAAGGTGTTTTTGTCCCTAAGTCTGACAGAAGCAGGTTCAGGGGCAAGTTCTCAATCTGAGTGTATTCTTTTTCAGGAACCGTGTTCAATTATTAGAATCACAAATCCACTCAATCGAACCCCAAGATCTTCTTGCTTGACTCAGGGCTGATTATGGAGAAACCTGGGAAACTGTCCAAGTTGTACACAGCATGGAGTTCTTTTGGTGCTAATAGCTCCCTAAACTTTCTGCTTCACCAACCATAAGTGTCACCAGGGGAAGATACTGGATGTCCTAATGACTTGTACCATAGGAGAAACATAATCATTACAAGGCAATAGTTCTGGGAAGCATGGGAGGTGACTCACTGGGAAGATTTAATGTCCATTGCTCATGAATCCACTGAACCCATTAGAGCATCAGGTGGGATTCTCACAAAGGGTGAGATTCATCCCTGTACAGAGGATCAGTGTAACGCCTAAGCACTGGGCAACCCCCCCGGGAACATCAGGGGCTTACATGGGATGGAAGGCACACCTGGTATAGATGTGGGCTTTCTGCACACAGGGGATCGATGCTCCTTCATATTGCTTGACCCTTTCTCCATTGTTTTTCTGTATGGATCAGTCCCAAATCAGCAATGAGCTGCTGAGTAGTGATTGGTCACAGAAGTCACCTGCTTTTTTTTTGTTTTTGGATTGCATGAGAATATGCCCCCCCCCCCCCCTCCATACAGGCACATGTGTGGTCTTTTCTTTACATACTTTGAAAGCCCTTCTCTATGAACTGGTGTCCGCGAGGCTTAGGCACTGGTTCCCTAGGAAGTGATTATGCAGCCAGGGCGGAAAGCCAAACGATTGAGAATTCCAAATGAATATTCCCGGCAAAGGTTTTGCATTACTGACCCAGCACAAATAGGATCTAACTTAATTCCCTCTGACTTCAGCA
>NW_005842226.1:700267-700643 GCF_000455745.1 Alligator sinensis
GCAGCAGGAGTCTGACATTTCATTTCAATATGGCTCGGATCACGAGGCAGCACATATCCCTCTTAAGAGTAGCACTTAAGCATGTGATTATTTTAAGTGTGTGATAAAATTTCATCAAAATCAATGGGACTTGATTGTGAAACGTGCTGGCTGGTTTTATGGCAGATAGAAAACTGGGGGAAAGCTCTTGTCAATCAGCTTTTGTCAGCTACCTGACAAGAGAGCTTGAGTCAAGGTCTCCTTTAATGAATCTGCTCTTCCAAGTTTGCAGCTGCCTCCCTGGGATTATAGCTGGTGCAGCAGGAGAAGGAAGCACGGATCACAGGGTGAGATAACAACCCCCACCTTTCTGGTTTAAAGGAAAGCGTGCTAGGAA
>NW_005842226.1:700653-707751 GCF_000455745.1 Alligator sinensis
AAACATTGAGTACTTCAGTGACGGCTCCTGTCTTGCTCAACCCGCCAGGGGTTTGAGTGTAGATTGCTATGGGTTAAAGACAGCTAAACACCCAAGGCTGCTGAGTTGGGAGCTATGACTGTCACACATTTCTGCAGATCTGGACCTGTAATCAGGCAGTTATAGTACAGTGAATGAGCTTCAGTCTGTTATGGTTGAGATTCTTCCTCTGAGAAGCTTTTACTAGAAACAGAGCCAAGAAAGGAGAATTATGGAGGGCAGATGGGTTAACAGCAGCATCATGAGTGGTGGGAAGATGAAAGGATTCTTTGCAATTTTCCATACTTTGATGAACTCCATAGCCATGTCAACCCTGGGCCATTCCAAGTAAAACACAATCAATGCTGGGGAAAATGGGATGTGTCACTTGGTGCCTTTTGGCTTGACCTGAAATGTCTCGTGACCCTAATAGAAACCACTAGAGTTTATGAAAGATTTTGGCTTTAGGCCAAGAAGGCAAGAAAGAAAAGCAAGAGCATTTTTCACAACCTTGGTTTGTCTGCAAGTTCTGGAAGGCATGGATTGGGTCATGCCAGCTGGCATTATGATGAGAAATTCAATGGTCTGCAGAGCAAAGGCAGGCTCTGAGTGCTCCAGGGCTGAAGTCTTGATGGGTTTCTTAGATATAAAGGTTGGCCTTGAGGTTAAGGCCCAGGACTGGAGCTTCTGAGGTGGGGATTCAAGTCCCAGCTTTGCTCTGAAGCTACTTGGGCAAGTCACCCAACCTCCTGTTCCTCAGTTCCCTTTCTGCAGGATGGGGACGATGGTCCTCTGCGGTGGTGGTCTCATCTCTTTAGGGGGTGAAGCTCTTTGGGGATAGGATGGTCTTTTCCTGTGTATGGCAACAAGCCTGATGGTGCTGATCGCAGTCTGGTCACTTCAGTGCGGCTGTTATATAAACCATAAGGTTGATTCCTGAGAATTAAAGAACAGTTGTAATAATGGCGATAGTTCACATCCATGGATTGCAGAGTACTTTACAAATACAATCAACCCCATTTTATCGATGTGGAAACAGAGGTTCAGAAATGGGAAGTGACTTGTCCACAGTTACCCAGCAGGACAGTAGCAGAGATGGGATAGACCCCAGGTGCCCTGTGCCCCTGGCCACCAGTTGAGCTTATTAAGGAGTCCCAAGGAGGCAAAGTAACATCATGAAACCAGAGGGAAGAAAGCCAAAATTTGGGGGAGGCATCTAGTGGGGACCACGCTGAAAGCCCTGCCTTGCAGAAGGGACATATATTGTTTTTTAGCAAATGGCGAGGGTTTGGCATGGCAGCTAGAGCTGTCCATGGTTCTGCCTGTAGCTAAGAACAAACAGCACAAGAACGGCTTGAAATCAGAAGAAAAGCAAGTCCGTTACCTCTCTCTCCATTCCTCAAGGCTCACGAAGGCCGAGTAACATAGATCCTGCTGCAAAAGTGGGAGCTGCTTCAGATGGTGGTGGACAAGCCTGAGGCCAGGTTAAAGGGATCCCAGTGAGAGCTGTGGAAGACGGGAGAAAGCTGCTTGCTCGTAGAGGCGGGATCCAAGTCATTAGGAGAGCGTGGCTGGTGAAGCTTGGGATCAAAATGAAGATTTATGTGGCAGTGAAGAACAGAGGAATATTTTACTGAGATGCCGCTAAGATCTCAGCGCCTGGCAGGGTCAGTGGATAGCTTGTCAAATATCGAACAGACATGTCAATGTTGCTACTTTAAGTGAAAACAAAAATCAGTTAATGGTCTTCCTGAGACATTGCTTTGGCATGGATAGTTCTCACACAACTCAGAGCAGACAGGATTTGCAAGGGGTTGATGCAATGTTTAGTAAAGTGATCATTCAGCAACCATTAACTTACATATAAAGCACATATAATGTTCTTCTCCATAGGAGAAAGACATTATTGCTTTCATTCAGGGAAGTATTTCTATTCAACAGTAAATATAACCATGGGCTTAAATGTATGCATACACTTACATCCCATCACAAGCCATGGAGTCAGTTTAAGGACTGACTAGGATAGGTGGCAAGAAGTGATTTTCCTGTCCCACCAGAGTTTTTGGATTTGCTTTTTTTTAACCCAGCTCCAAGTGAAACAGAAAGGGGACGTCTCAAAAATGTCCATGAATAGATCCTCCAGGAAATCAGATTGCATCAATCAAAATGTGCTGGCTCAATAATTTCTAACATTTTCTTTTGATTTTCACCTGTTTATTTGTTTTAACTGGTTTTCACATAAAGTGAAAAATAATTTGAAATGAAAAGAAATAATAATATATAATAATGTAATAACAATACTATATATTATAGAAATAATAAGAAGAAAGAAATAATAATAATTTGGCCTGAAAAAAATCATGCTCTGCTTTTGAAAAACATTGAAACAGGACAACTGAACCATTTCAGGAGTTTTTCTTTTCAACGGTTTTTGGATATGGACCTGCATTAAAATCAGACCTCCTCTGGGAACAGCTTCAGTTTGGGCAAAATCATCCTTCCCAATGAGAAATGGTTTTGTCAGAAAATTCCTGACCAGTTCTGCTGGCTAGGGATGGAGGAAGGTGTCCTATCTAAGGTTGTGCCTCTGCTAGGAAAACACACGTCCTACTTTTCATCATACTGACTTAGAGCTGTTTAAAACAAAACAGAAACACTGAAGAAAGGACAAAAGGCTCAGGATAATTCAGATTCTTTACATTTTTCCAAAGAATCAGTGTGAAAAGCATCTAGGTCCTTACTTCATGACCCAGTTCAGATGCCTTGCAGCTTTGCTCACTGACTTCAGCTGGGATAGTCTCATTTTTTGAATTTCTGGGTGAGACTTTGCAGAACCAGAGCCCTTATGAAAGTATAATGCAGTTAGCTGGAGTACAGCAACCTGGTGAGTCAGACGGTGAGGGTGGCATTTGCCTGGGTGTGTGTGTACAAGCTCATTGTGCAGAAAGGGCCTGATACAAAGCTTTCTGAACTCAAAGGCTGCGTTTCCATTGACTTCACTGGGATTTAGATCAAGGTCTCAAAACAGAGTGACAGGATGGCTTTATGCAGTGTGGGGAGCTGGGCGGCGAGGTGGATGGGAGGGAGTGCTCTGCCATGGGCTAGACACCATCATGCCCCCAAAGACTGATGTGTGCATTGCCCCTGCATTGCCCTAGCAGAGCTGGAGTCCGTGCTATCTCTTGTGTACCCCTGTCACCTTAGGAAGGCAACCTGAGCTCTGGCCCTCTGATATCACCGCTTTAGCCTGTCCATACAGAAAGGACCAAGGCTCCTCTCACATAGGCTGCAGGGAAACCTGGACTTTCTCTCTAGTGAAGTCACTGCAGGTTTACACTGGATTCATTCTGAATTCTGATTTTTGAGCTCGTAAGAGGTGATATCAATCCTGCTGTCTCTGGGACTGAGGATCAAAGGAAATGCTTTTGTCAACAGCACACAATGACAGACGCTAGACTCACTCTGAACATCTCGCTGGCCCTTTCTTTCCCCTCCTTATCTGTCCTGAGCTCAGCCCATCAAAGTATCAACCATGAGATTGCTTCCCCTAGGAACTGTGGGATAATTTGATCTCACCAAATTGTCCCAACTGTAAGTGGAAGAAGGTGGAGCCTGGAAGATCATTAGATCACACTTAAAATCAATGCCTCTTGACACAACGAGTGCAAAGTGGAAAATCTTTATTGGGGTGAGGTGTCAAACCTAGAATTGACCCTTATCCGTTGACCCTTGACGCACAAGGTTGGGTAGCAACTACAATAAAGTCTTGGGAAAATAATGGCATGCACATAAGCGCAATCACTGGAATATTGCAGCTTCCTTGTCACAGAGAGGAAAGATATTGTGGGGGATGCTAGAGAGCATCTGAGCTAGAAGAGCTGTAAGAAAAGCTTCTTTTTCCCGGGCTATTGTCATGGGTTTACAGCTTCTCAGGACAAGGGGGAAAATCCAGTGGAAGCCAAACATACAGGGTCACAGTCTGCTCTTAGTTGCAGCACTGGAAATCTGGAGTGACAACACGAAAAGATGGATAATGGGTGCTAAGCCAAAGAGGAGGAGGAGGACTTTGTGTGATTTCTTGGCACGCACAAGAATCTCTGCAATTACAGTAGGATTTCTAGGGTGGGGACGGTGAAAGAGAGAGAGAAAGACAGAGAGGAAGAAGTGAAGAGGGGAAAAGTATCAATGAGATTAAAGAATGTCTCCCCTCTTCCGCAAATCCTGCTCATTTTAACCACACAAGTGGTTAATTGACATCACTGGGACTCTGTGTATTGTATATGAACAAGGTAAGCACTAAACAGGGCTCAGCCTTTCATTTTAAAATCCGTACTGACCATGGTGTGACCAGACCAGGAGGCTGACAGCAAAATCCCCGATCCATGAAGGCCCCAACCTGACCCAGATTGCTCCAAGGAACATTTGAACAACCAGAAGATGCCCCCACCCAAGCCAGCACACGTTGGGGTGTGCTCAGGTTTAAAATTAAGTGTTCTATGGGAGCAGAGATGCATGTGGTGTTCTCCAGAGAGCTGAAGGCAAGTGTCTTCCCCAAAAGGCTTGTTGTATAAGAGAGAATTGCTCAGAGTGGCTCACAGTGGGGATTCACACCCCAACAGAGACATCACATCATGGGGCCTTTCCTACCAATCGCCTCACCTGGCCCCTGCCTTCCCTCTCTACGTCTACAACCTGGACCCACCTCCTCTCCTAGTCTCCATTTTCTGCACCCCCCACCTCTTATTCCCCATTTCCCTGCCCCATGAACTCCCTCTGATTTACAAACCTCATCTCCTTCCTACCTCTGTCCCCTGATCTACAAGCACGCCCCTTTCCTTATTATCCAGCTCTCTTTCACTCCCCATAGCACAGACCCAGCTCCCCACCTTCTCTCCTGTCCCCACCTGTCTCTTCTACTGTCTTTACCTTCTCCCCCTGATTCCTCCTCCTCACTTCCTTAGGCCCAAAACAGATATTTCTATTCCTGAGGAAAAGATGCAATGCAATTTTAGCTTCTAATGCAAAATACCAGCTGGAAATCAGGAGGCGGAGCCAGACCCTGACCCTTCCCTGGACCACCCAAATGCTCTGCAGACCAGTGATGGTCCCTAGACCACAGACAGGGTATTGCTAGTTGGTGACAATCCATCACTCCATCTTGCCCAGTGTGTTAGTCACCATTATTGTTGCAATGACTTGAAGCAAATCTATCCAAATCTACTGCAGACAAAAGCGAAAAAACAATGGATTCCGGTTCCCAAGTAAAAATCAAGGGCTGGGTTTTGGGGTTTTTGTTGTTTTTTTTCTTGCCTCTCTTTGTTCCTTTAAAATTCTTTATACAGGAGAATAATTACCAGGCCTGGGATGTGGGAAAATGGATTATTGAATGAGTGAGGCAGGAGGAGGAAAATTAGATGTAAGAGAAGGATGATTACAAGAAAATTAGAGAAGATGATTGCTTGGCAAGCGAAAAACTGCAGACGAGGGTCAAGATTGTTCTCTGTTACAAAAGACCGGCCCCTTTGCACACATTGTGGCATGACATGGACCAAGGACACGATTTACTCCTATGTAGTAGGCCAGCACCAAGATTTAGCATCATCTAAGCTGCAGGAGAATGTGTTGAATAATGCTTGTGCCTTGTACTAAATTTTAGCACTGAGGTTAATTTGAATCTCTTGTAGCACAAAGGAAGGACTTGTGTTACTCCTTTACCTTCTTCCCATGTAACACTGATCATCAAAACTAAAGCATGCTCCTTTGTGTCCAAGTCTGTCAAAGCGCCCACTCTGTTCTGTTGTGTGTATATGTTTCAGTATACAGTTAAACTGTGAGCAAAGTGCACGTGCTAGAGGACACTGGTGATTTATTTGTACCATTGTGGTACCTAGGAGACTCCAGTTACAGGCCAGGACCGTTCTGTGCTAGGTGCTGTACAAACACAGAACAAAAAAGCCTCTTTCTCAAAGGACATACTTTCTAAGCATGTCACGGTCTACCTGTGATCAGCGCTGCTCAAATGGATTGTGCAGAGGGCTAAGAATCAGTATCTATTTTTTCAGTGATGATCTTAGCCAAGTCAGCCACTCCTAACATTTGCCTTCTCAGAAGCAGCCAAGCCCATATTTTGGGAGCTAACAAAAGTAGCCTGATTTCCAGTAAAAAGACTTTTTCAATCTTTCTCTGCGCCTCACCGGGACAAAATGAACTATTCCCAACCGGAGACTTTCCCACACCTTCCACAATCCTGTGAAATATGAATTTGCATTTCTACCTAGGAAAACTTTTACAATCTCTCTCCTATGCCTGATGAAGGGTGAAAGTGCCTGAAAGCTTGCAAATAACTAATTTGTTTGCAAATATCTAGTTGGTCTTATAAAAGATATCCCCTCTTCCATGAGTTGTGATTCCTTTTGCCTCAAGACCAATACGGTTACAATCTGGATACCTGATTTCCAGTGGCACAGAGCGCACACGGCCTTCACTGGCACAGTGGAATTAGCCCTTTGGGAAAACCAGGCCACTAAAGTTAGGTGTCTAGCGATGACTTCAAGGCATTTGGCTTGAAGTGTTTACCTGTAGGCACCCCTGTTCTGGTGTTACCCTTCTGGTCTTTTGTCATGTTAAAATAGGGATAATAATAAAAATGGGATGCTGATACTTTTGCACATCACTTTGAGATCTAGGTCCTACATAATCTTGGTGCCATCATAGCAGGCACATGGCAGACAGACAAGCAGATGTAGAGGAGTGTGTAGATAGATAGATAGATAGAGGTGCAAAGTCTTACAACATATAAGTCATGCTATAAGTGGGTTGTGCTGCGTATACATTATCTGATGTAATGCTAGCTGTAATGTGTATGCTGTACACTACATGGTGTCAATGCAGTGTCACAATCTGTTTCTGGAGTAATTACAATGTTTAGGGATAGCTTTCGAGAGAGTGAGAGATGTGATAATGATTCTCTCTCCTTCCTCACTTCCTCCGTCAGCTCTTCCAAGAGCAGTTCGGTTTCTGACACGTAAGAACTTACTAAATAGGAAAATCTGACTCAACCTCCCCCTCCTGCTCTTTCCC
>NW_005842226.1:707761-712693 GCF_000455745.1 Alligator sinensis
TTTGTGTAAAACCAAAGGACACTTTCATTGGTCATTAAATGTCTCGAGCAGTTTTAAGAGCTGTCTCAAAAGCCAATGCCAAGCCAAACAATCAGGAAAACAGCACTACGGAGAAGGAATCAGCACCATTCTTTTATGCCATGTGGATTGCAAAGGGAAGAGAGAGCTCATTGAATGTGCGGGGAAGGAAACCAGGCAAGGAGAATTTGGACTATTAACTCACACCCCACATCTCCGGCATTTATCTGATGGGCTTTGAAATTGGACTTCAGACTTTGGGTTTAGTCTTAACAACTGAGGGCCCGAGATCAGATGCCTGCATAGAAGCAGCCAAGAACAATGGTCGGGGGAAGAACCTTGTAGCTGGAGTGAAATGCCTAATAAAGGAAGAAAGAAAGAGGATGTGTCCATACACAAAAAAAAGCTTGTGTAGACACACTGAAGTTGATTTAAACCAGGCTTCTATTGGTTTACATCCGTCAATTCCTTATCAAACCAAGCCAAATCAATGCAAATCAGGTTTGCATCGATTTCAGAGCATCCACACAGAGGTTTGGCCCCAGCTTAATGAAATCGGTGTAAACACACACTGAACGCTGGCGAACTTTCCATGCAGATGAGGCCAGACAGGCAGACGGTCAGTGGGACACACAAAGTGTCCTGGCTTGGAAAAGGAAACAAGCCAGAAGTGTTTACGGGAGCACATGTGCGGGGAAGCAAGCCCCCTCCCGCGCAGGCAGCCGTGGGTCTGGTGATAAGGAATGGGTCAATAGAGTTTTCTAAAAGATTTTTTTTTTTTTTTTTAAGAAAGGTTAAATGTGAGCTACTATTGATTTTTTTTTTTTTCTTTCCTTTTTCACCCCCCCGCAAGCCTGGAGCCAGCCTGGAGGACAAATTGCAGCCCAAACTGACCAACTGCCCATCGAGGGCTATGGAGACCCGGCCGCTGCTACTGACCAATGACCGCCCAAAGGAGCCCCCGTTGCTTAGCAACCCGGCTGGCGAGAGAGAGCAAAAAGAGATGGATTTTCAGATTGCAGCAGCCAAGCAGATCAATTCTGCAACAGGGGCTACAGTGGCCAAGCGGAATCGCTCTTGCTCCCAGCAGCTATTGATCTAGCCCTGCTATAGGCATTGAATGAGCTCTAATAAGCCCTGAGTAAACAGGAACAAGGACTTAAGTGATAGCCCAGCAGTCAAACATCAACTCCCTTTGTCTTCTTCTTCCTCTTTTTTTTTTTTTTTTAATTGCTGAAGGGTTTGCAAGAAAAGGACAATAAAGTTTATTGATAGAAAAATAAAGAGTCGAAATATCACTTCATACATGGTTAGAGCTGACCTATTAGGGAAGGAAAAAGCAGGCGAGTCTGCAGAGATCTGACCCACGTGAGAGCCCCAGGATGACACACCGCTGAGATGAGCCAGTGCTGAGGGGGAGCTCAGCAGGTGCTGCCACGCTTGGCTTTCATCCCGGGAACGGACGGAGAGTCTCCAAACCCAACGGAGTTTGGCACCAGCCATGGGGAGGCTCTCAGCTGGGAGAGGTCAAGGGCTAAATGGGCCCTTCAAGATTAAAGGGCTTGCTCTTCCCTACCATCCACGCAGGGGAGAAGCTTGTGCTGGGTTGATAAGACCCTATGTGTGTTATGGCCGAGGTTATGAAACTGCTGTCTCGTTGGATGCCTCCATGGGTGCAGAGTCAACCATGCACTGCCAGGCCTGTGTCACGTCCCTCCTAGGTCAGGGGGATGATGGGCAGTCATTAAGCCATGATGGTTCCCACTCAGCTGGGAGCCCCCTGGGACCGTGGGGTGGCTGAAGCCGAGGGAAACCAGGAGCTTTGGAAGAGTGGGATTTCCCTGGAAGCAGAGAAGAGACCAGGTGTTAATGCAGTATCTTCAATGCCATGGAGCTTGAGATACTTGAAGGCAACTTGGGGGGGGCTTACAGAGAAGAGGAACAGGCCCTTGCTACCTAACAGGTGAGGGGAGCAGCTTAACTGCAAGATCAACAAGGAAACTGGCTGCGGGGGGTCTATCATTCAGAGGAGACGCCAAGAGAGGGAGTCGCACCTAAGCCCAAAGGACACTGCAGAAGAAATGGAGACAGGAAAACCTTTAGATCTGGTGCTAGCAAAAGTAAAGACCGATTGCTTTTTGGAAAGCACAGCTTTTGTGTCTCTTGGCTTCTACTGTCACACATCCCTGGGGAGGCAAAGTGTCAACTCACAACGTCCCCAAGTTTGGACCTCTGGGAAAGGGTGCGGGGAGCCTGGGAAAGCTTCTGGGAGACATACCAGGGAGGAAAAGGACAATAAAGTTTATTGATAGAAAAATAAAGAGTCGAAATATCACTTCATACATGGTTAGAGCTGACCTATTAGGGAAGGAAAAAGCAGGCGAGTCTGCAGAGATCTGACCCACGTGAGAGCCCCAGGATGACACACCGCTGAGATGAGCCAGTGCTGAGGGGGAGCTCAGCAGGTGCTGCCACGCTTGGCTTTCATCCCGGGAACGGACGGAGAGTCTCCAAACCCAACGGAGTTTGGCACCAGCCATGGGGAGGCTCTCAGCTGGGAGAGGTCAAGGGCTAAATGGGCCCTTCAAGATTAAAGGGCTTGCTCTTCCCTACCATCCACGCAGGGGAGAAGCTTGTGCTGGGTTGATAAGACCCTGTGTGTGTTATGGCCGAGGTTATGAAACTGCTGTCTCGTTGGATGCCTCCATGGGTGCAGAGTCAACCATGCACTGCCAGGCCTGTGTCACGTCCCTCCTAGGTCAGGGGGATGATGGGCAGTCATTAAGCCATGATGGTTCCCACTCAGCTGGGAGCCCCCTGGGACCGTGGGGTGGCTGAAGCCGAGGGAAACCAGGAGCTTTGGAAGAGTGGGATTTCCCTGGAAGCAGAGAAGAGACCAGGTGTTAATGCAGTATCTTCAATGCCATGGAGCTTGAGATACTTGAAGGCAACTTGGGGGGGGCTTACAGAGAAGAGGAACAGGCCCTTGCTACCTAACAGGTGAGGGGAGCAGCTTAACTGCAAGATCAACAGGTGTTAATACAGTATCTTCAATGCCATGGAGCTTGAGATGCTTGAAGGCAACTTGGGGGGGCTTACAGAGAAGAGGAACAGGCCCTTGCTACCTAACAGGTGAGGGGAGCAGCTTAACTGCAAGATCAACAAGGAAACTGGCTGCGGGGGGTCTATCATTCAGAGGAGACGCCAAGAGAGGGAGTCGCACCTAAGCCCAAAGGACACTGCAGAAGAAATGGAGACAGGAAAACCTTTAGATCTGGTGCTAGCAAAAGTAAAGACCGATTGCTTTTTGGAAAGCACAGCTTTTGTGTCTCTTGGCTTCTACTGTCACACATCCCTGGGGAGGCAAAGTGTCAACTCACAATGTCCCCAAGTTTGGACCTCTGGGAAAGGGTGCGGGGAGCCTGGGAAAGCTTCTGGGAGACATACCAGGGAGACAAAGAAAGAGCTAGTGCTGCAGTATGCTCAGTCCAAGAGAAACTTTAGAGCACATGGGCCCTGTGGCTACGAACATAGTAGCCAAGTGACCATCCAGCGTGGGCGGCTCTACCAGAGCTCTGCAATAGTCTATAGGAGCTGGAATTTTCAAAGCCAGAAAAGGAATTAAGATCCAAAATCCAGTGAGGTTTCAGTGGGAGTTAGGTGCAGAGCACCCCTGGGTTCCCTTGAAAACTCTGGCCACTGGACTGCAGAAGATATTTAGGCAAAATTGTCACCAGTGGAAATTTGCCTCAAGTCCAATGGAAGACATTTGATGACCACACGCCCAGAATTTCCCCCTCTTCTTTCCAGGCCTGCCCTTCAGCCTGTAGGGAACAACATCCAGGTTGGTAAAGAAAGGCCACTGCAAGTCTAGGATCTCTTCTCTGGCCTGCCAAGCACACGAGCAGAGGAGTTTGGCTCTTAGATGCCATCCCCAACCTCTCCCTCGGAGTTGGGAGGCTTCGACCTCACAGTTAACCCATGCAGTGCGAGTCCACCAGCCCTAGCCCCAGCCAAGAAGTCCCGGTATCTGAGCCTTGCTTCTCACTTGGGTTTCCTTAACACAACACACAGCCAACAGGCACAAAAGAGACTTCACAGAGCAGGAGGAGTCAGCCTGAATGATGAACTTCCACTCAGGTCTTCACCTCCTCCTTCGTACAGGCTGTATCCAGATTCACTGAGCACAGGTTCAGGCTAGAAGATTCACTGCAATGTGTCACCTTTGGACTGTTCCCAGGTCCTACTAGCCAGCAGGGGAATTGGTAGCTCAGGTGCACCCCTGCTCGGGGAAGGCTGCAAAGTGAGCCTTGCCCTGCAGATGACCCAGTCCCCCGAGCTGTAGACTGCCTCCTGCATGAACATCACCTCTTCATGAATGGAGGAGAGTGAGGTCCAGCATGAATTAGGCCCTGTTGCAAAGCCCATACATACTGGTGTTATGAAACCTGGCTCTATTCCTGGCTCTGCCACTGCTCTGTGGCCTTAGGCAAATCACTTGACGTCTAATGCTTTGCCCACATAGGCTGTAAATCCCTGGGAGCAGGACCCCTATGCATTTGTGCAGTGCTTAGCTGCACAGATGGTCAATGGCTGTTCAGAAGCACCTTGCAGCCATGAACCCTTCCATCAGGATAATGCTCTGGAGGAGGAGGAGGAATATGGCTGTGGGTTCAGATCCCAGCTCTACCCCAGACTCTTTGGGCAACTCAGATGATCCCTGTGGTTCTCTGTTTGCTGTCTGGGAAATGGAGGTGATGATACCATTCTCACCATTACACCAGAAACTTTGGGGCAGGTCCCCTAGCTGTTACTGGGCTACAAATAGCCAAGGGAACTCAACCAAGATGAGGGTAATTCAGTGGAGCCACCACTCCTCGCAGCTGTGCTTCCTGCAAGGTGATCTCCGCTGGA
>NW_005842226.1:712703-745369 GCF_000455745.1 Alligator sinensis
GACCAAGCTGCCAGCTCCAATTCTGCTAGGGGTAATCAAGCAGGGCCCAAATGGGCAGCCAGGAAAGGCTCTATTATTCCACTTGCCTGCAAAGCCAGAACAATTGACAGCTCTTGGCCAGATCTTCAGCTGGTGCAGGCGGGTGCAGCTCCACGGAGGGCCCAGAGCAGTGCTGATTTATGCCCCCTGAGCTCCTGGCACACGCCAGCTTGTTTGCAAATATTCCAAATTCTATAAACCTGTTTTTTTCCCTCTCCTGCAGCCTCATTATCCTGAGGAGCAGAGCTTGCTTGTTAGTAGTGAGTGCATCTGGGGATAGTTAGTTTCTGGGCACGGCGGGCCAGAGTCTGAGCTCAGTTTCCCTGGTGTTGACGAGGAATCACCTGGCTGTTCTTTTTCCCGTACAATGCCGAGCAGCTCCTGAAAGTGCCAAGCACCCAAACCCTTGCATGTGCAGCTTTTAAAGGTGCTCAGAGGCATTATTTTGTGATGTCTATGTACAGCACAATGAGGCCTCAAGGTATTACTGGCATTTAAGTGAATCATAAAAAAGTGGGGTTGGAAGGGACGGTCAGAGGTAGGTCATCTATTCCAACCCCCCTGCCTGAGGCAGGATCATCCCTATCCAAACTGTTCCATATCAATCTTTGCCTAACCTATCCCTAAAAGCTACACAATTGACCCTGTCACACAGCTAAGTGGTATATTGCCCCAAGACACCAAAAAACACCCTAAACTGCCAGAGATAAAGCAGGGGGACAACAGCAGTTTCATAGTTGGTAGGGTCGGAAGGGACCTGAGCAGATCATCAAGTCCAACCCCCTGCCATGGCAGGAAAAAGTACTGGGGTCAAACAAAGAAAAAGTACTGGGGTCAAACGAAGTATTGGGGTCAAAGCAGTGAGTGTCCTGCTGCTGCAAGGGTTGTTTAAAAGCACTCAAGAGATCCAAGGACGAGTGTCATGCCCCACCGACAGAGGAAGGCAAAAAGCCCCAGTCTGTCCCAATCCAAGCATAAGGTAAAATTCCTTTCTGATCCCAAAAGTAGCAATTAGTCCGACCCTGACAAGAGGGGAAAGACTCCCTAACCAGGAACCTCTGGGTTTTGTCCCAGCAGGAGCACTGGCACACCAGTCTAAATCCCCAGCCTTTAAATCCAACTCCCAGTGCTTCTGGGGAAAGCAGCAGACATAAGTGAAGGTCTCAGCCCCAGGGGCTAGATCCTGAACTTAGATTCATTGCTGTAAATCCCAAGTGACACAAATTAAACAAGTGGCATTACTGCAGTTTGACACCGATGTAACCGGGATCACAGCTCAGGCCCCCCAAATTACTGCCTCGTTGCTTGTGCTCTCGGGGATCTATCAACCCAGCTTTCTCCTAGCCTTCATCATAACAGCGCTGATAATTAATTGATCTGATATTAAGGTGGCTGTCTTCTGAACTCACCCAAGCTCCTTGCTGCAATTTAACACCAGTTAAATCAAATGAGTCCTTAGCATTATATGTACAGCAGTGTACATGCATACATGTATATATGTGTGTAGTATGCACCTGCACATCCATGCATACATACATACATGCATGCATATATACATCTTGATTTCTCAAGGGGGGGGAAGGGGAAAAATAGATAGATATTGGGCCATCCCTAAAGATATTTGCTGTTTTTCCAAGAAGAGAGAAAATGTAGTCTCTTTTTCTGAGGGTTTCTGCATTTCAAAGTAATATCAGAAGGGCTTGAAGCTTAATCTTCATTACCCAGGAGGCTGTGGGAATCAGGCAAAAGGAAAAAAAATCTAATCAATACGGCAGTATGAATTTACTCCCGATGGGGTCTGGGGCACCAATATTTTTTTCTCCCCTCTGTTAAAGAGATAGTGTCATTTTAACTTGAAGGCACTTCAACTGCTCTGATCAGAGGTGGGCATGGGCTAGTCCCTATGCTGCTCTGGTGGGCAGCACATCCCACATGAGGGAACTGGCTTCAAGACGGCAGGAGCAACGTTGTTGTTTGATATTTTTCCTGCAGGTCTGCAGAAAATCCCCTCCCCCCAGCTCCTTTATTTTTTTCCTTTTCTTCCCAACCGGTGAGCACAGCGCTGCCAAGTGTGTGATGCTTTTCAGTCAAGAGTTGTGATGCAGCAGGGGGAATCGTTACACCAGGATATAAAACTCACAGGAGGTTAAGCAGTGTTACCAAGAGGGGCAGGGAGGACAGCTGGGGAGTATCAATGAATTTACTTCATTTTTAAAGCCTCTTACCCCTAGGTACCGAGTAAGAGCAGAGACTTGGGTACTACAGAAGCACAGCTGGGAATGTGTGCCTGAATTCAGGACAGCTGCTGCTTGGGTTATGCTTTGACCGAGTTTGCACAGGTGGGTTTTCATGCACCCAGGTAACTAGAGTATACTTCTTTACTTGCCTATGGAGGAAATCACTGTCCTTCCTCTGTTACTGCAAAGTAACTGCCTTTGGGAACTGAACTCAATCCCTGCAGGGTCCCATAGGGCTTGGAAAAGGGTAATGCCCCCAACCAGGGCTGCACTAGGCTTGTGTCTGCAGCTTTTTTTTAGGAAAATTTTCCCTGTCTCAGGTCAAATTAGCCAAATAAAGTCCAAGTGCATTTGAATTATCCAAGAACCATGTGTGGTCCTGCTAGTGGCAAGTATTCTCTACCCCAGCCTGGGGCTTCAGATACTTCCAAATCCTTTGGCTGGCATCCTATGTGCAAGCCCAAGCCCAGAGGCTTGGAGTTCAGATGCTCTCAAGTTTTGCTTGCCCTCAGCCATATGGCCACAGGAGCAAGCTAGGGAGGAGTCTCCCATTTCCATAACGTTGGCGCATAGCCGAGATCCTCCCACTGGAATAGCCAGTGGGAGCTAACTATGAGGCTCTCATAAGATATCCTGTCTGCAAGCAGACAAGGGTGCAACCCTCCACTACACAGTGCCATTTTAATTGCATACCCTGACTGAGCTAATTTCCCCTGCCAAGCAATGGCTACCCTTGATCTGAACCACAAACCTAACCAACTCAGAGACATTCATCAGATAGACTGAACAGCAATTGCAACAACTCCCCTGCTTTAAAGTTACAGGCATCCAATCAGGAAACAGGAACAACACCCTGTGTCTTTGGGAACCCAATTACAGACCACGAATAATAATAAAGGGTGCTGAGCTGTTGGCCAACAACTCTCCCTCCCTCTTGTTTGCACTAATGTAAGGACTGGTCCCATATAGACCTAGCAGGATAGCTTTTCATGAGGACACTCCTATCCAGAACACCCTCTCCTGGTTTAGCTTGTAGAGGTTTCATAAGTAAATGCCATTATCACAAGGTAATTGGCAATTAGTTGGCCTAAGGGATTCACATATAGCCAGCCCCTTTGTGGATGATTATTCAATGAAATGAAAGGTTTTAAGGAACACTGCAACCTAGGGCTTGGAGGAGGTTTGCCTGGCTTATTGAGACCAGGCCCTGCATTTGCAACAACCGCTTATCTAAGGAGTCCCCAGAATCACCCCTTCAAACCCTCACATACAGCTACAAAGCGCAGAACCAGAAACGCCCACAATACATCAGCAGCAAAAGCAGGGAAGAAGGTGCACTGGCAATGTCCTGCCATTACTGACAGGGAAACAGCTGCTTTCAATTAGTCTAATTGTGCAATTTTGGGGAATAACTCTTGTTTTGAGGTTTATCTCCTAAGACTGTAAAAATTCTTTTTGGGTGTTGGAATGGGCAGGTTCCTTGCCACAAAACCACCTTTGTTTTACAGTTGTCTCATCTTGACATCCCTGCTTTTGTCTATGCTGCTCGGTTGCCTGTTGCTTGACTCCAACTGGGAGCTCTGGGGCTGGGACTGTTTTAACTACTTAGCAACGAGGATAACTGGGCCCTGATTTTTGGCTGGGTTTTCTCAGCCATTGCCATCATCTGTGAAAGGACTGGGATGATGATTAGTTCTGGAGATTAGACTCCCCTGTCTACAGGAACAAGGGCATTAATAGACTTAAGTTTGTCACTACCGTCCCCTCCACCCCGCTCCACCTCTGCACAGGGGTTTGTCCCTGGTCTGAGACCAGAGGGAGGAGAATGGACTTCCATCTCCATCACCCATTCAGTCCCTAGGTCCCTACCAGCAAAGAGACCACTAACCAAGCTGGAGGGTATGGCTTCTTTAAGGACCTACTGGGTAGTAGGGGGAGCCACCAAGCACATTTCTCTCTTTGTCTCTCTGCTGCTGCACAAGAATAACATGCAGGCAGGATCCAGAACTCTTAACAGTGATTAAAAGGCTCTGCAGCCTCCCTAAACATGACACATTTACTCTGATATAATTGGCCTGTGCAGCAGTGTAAATGAGGAGTGGGCATGTATTGTACTGCCCTACATCAGTGTGACCTATGTAAATCTGGTGTAGAGCTACCCTGGGAAAAATCAAGGGTAAAATGATATGGGTGTAAGTTACACCAGTATAAGTGTGATATGTCCCCAACAATCTTGGGGTAGCCATTTTCAAGAAAAGCATGAAAGGTGAGAGAGACCGGACTGTCCTGAAACACTGATGACGGTACTAATAATCAATACACCTTGGATAGGAAACCTCAGAGCATTGTCCCACCAGGAATGAGGTTATCACTGAATGCAGTGCTTGGAGTGAGGAGACCTAGGGGTACCCTGTCTCTGCTGTGGGCCCACTGCTGGATCTGGGGCAAATCATATGCCTGCTCCATGCCTCACTTTCCCCCTCTGTAATCTGGAGGTAGCCGATTTCTATCAACCCCCCGCTTTGGAAAGTGCTTTGAGTTCAGAGCTGCTTAGCCCTCTAGGAGTGCTGGGAGTTATCAGGGTGGGATGGATAGGGGGCTGCAACATGGGCAGGCAGAGCCATGTCAGCTTCCTCTTAACTCAGCAACCAAGAGCTATAGGCGGATTAACGCATGGGTCAGCCCCAGTCAAACGGGGGCCCCCGGATGTCTGGAGGGTGGGCACCGGGAGGAGGGGGGGAAGCTTGGTGCAGACGAAACTGGTGTCCAGGCTGGACTGGGCATGCAAGATGCGGCAGGCTGTGGCTATTGGGTACTGGGTGAGGCATGGAGCATGGGGCATGATCACACCAGAGCCCTGGGAGCAGCTGGAGCTACCAGCGGAAAGGAGTGGAGCCAGGCGCATGCCCAGGACTGGATGGTGGTGGGGCAGCCCCAGTGCAGCCAGGTCCCGGCCCAGCCCAGCTGGGGTTCTGCATGTTTGCTGGGTGTCATTGCACCCAGACTGAGTCATGGCAGGGCAAGAGGCTGCCCCAGGAGCTTGGGCTGTGCTGCATGTGCCCTCTGGGCAGCGGCTCCATACCTCCCGTGTGGGGTCCTGCATGATGGGCTGCAGGCTCTGGCTCCAGTGTGGACTTGTGGACAGGGCTGGCTGGGGCTCCTGCCCTGAGCCTGGGGGGCAGCGTGTCCTTCTTCGAACACTGCTTCCACTGCACCAGATGGAGATGGAGCTCATGGCTGCAGAGCAGAGCATGGGTTGGGGGAGGCCCCAGGCCCAGGCCCAGGCCCCAATGAATGTTGATCTGCTTCTGCCAAGAGCAATGGAGCAGGGATGGCAGACTACAGCCAGTGCCTCCCCAGTTGCTGGTATTTACTCATGTGGCTAGCTCACGTGAACATTGTCCCAACATTGCTGTGCTAGTCGCATTAAAGGTAGGGCAGGTCTGTGAGGCCATAACTCCTTTACCAGCAGCGCAGATTGAGGACATGGGGACCATGTTGGGGACCAGCATAAAAGCACTCTTGAGTCTAGCAGGCCCCACAGGTTGCTGGGGAGTCCTTCAGGAGCACTAGACCCCTGGGAGACCCCCTCTACCCCCTTGTGTCCCTTTATCATCCCCAGCCCCCTTCCAAACACCCCAAACAGTGCCAGCTGCAGGGACAAGTGACCTGGGCAATGGCTGGGGAGCTCCCCTATGCCAAGCACATGTAGGCAGTCAGTGCATGGCGGGGGTGAGGAGGGCCACATCTTTGCCTCTGCCTTGGCTCCCATGTGTCCAATCATGGCTCTGCCTTAAGGTGACAGGACACATGCACACACGAAAATGGTTTCAGTGATAAATATTCCACCTTGCCTGTTATCCCTGCTTATCTCAAGGAAACTGCATCCTCAACTCTGAGGAGGGCCTGCATGGGTATATCTGCTCTCCAGCAACCTTCACCTGGACTTCAGAGCATCATCCGGGGACCAGGAACAGGAGAGGACTGGGTCATGGAACAAAAAGGTCCTCACCTCCCACAAGTCCTGCCAGGTGACTCTGGGAGGAAGATAACAGCTGCTGTGCAATTAAGTGGTTGCTACATCATGGATTTTTCTCACTGTCATTGAGGCTTCTCATTTTAAATCTTCAAGCCCCAAATAAAAGATAGTCAGTAGGGAAGGAACAAGACCAGGAAAGCCTTTGCTACTCCCCCGGCCATTATAATCTCTTTTCTTTTTAAACTGGCAGAGTTTGCCTTACGTCCAAACTTTGGGACCATCCCATCTCCCCCCTCCTGTGACAGAGAGAGCTGGACCAGCACCTCAGTCTGATGGAGCTGGACACGGGCAGACCGGGTGGGGAAGAGGGCAGTGGTTTCAAGCCACCCTTGTGGCCTTTGGATTCCTCCCTCAGTCAGTCTCCCAGGGGTGCTCTAACATACATTACTTGGGTGAGGGCCACAATAGACTGAGCGGGTCATAGCAACACACAACCACAACCCCAGCTAGCAACATCGGGGGAAGCCCAGGACTGGAGTACCTGGGGGAGAGGTGGGGGGATTGGAGGGCATTTGCAGACACAGGTGTGAAAAGCCTGGGGCTTGCAGAGCAGTGGGGACCACAGCAAAGGTGGGGTTACTTTAGCTGAGTTTAGTGTAGCAGGAGCCCAGGACTGGAGCAGCACGGAGAGAGGGCTGCAGGGCACGGCTAAGCCGTATCGCCGGAGCTGCACGTAAATTGTTGGTATCACGCTTAGGCCTCTTGCCAGAGTCATCAGCCTCTCAGTACAATGCATCTAGTCATTTGAAATTTCAAACAAAATCTAAAACAAGGAATAATGCTAACCAAAAAGGCTTAATTAATTGGAGTAAATTGCATCACAATAGCGATTTCTCAGTAACGCGGCTAAGTGCCCCATTATTCTGATTTCATTCGGTATCCATGGATAGTAAATAAATCACAGGCCTCCACTCAGTAGCCTCTGCAGAGGGGCAGGCTGGAGGCAGGGGGGGCTGGCAGCAGCCCTACTATGTCTGTCAATAACCTCAGCGCTTCCCGAGAGCCAGACCTAAATGACAACAAGCAAAATTACCGTAAAAGGAAATTAATTTTCTTTTTTATTATTATTATTTTTTTAGCCTTTGGAAAATTTCCCCTGGAGATTCCCTGGGAAGCTTTTCCTTGCCGCTCCACCTCATCAATGCCCCATTTCTGTTTATCAATATGCTATTAATACCAGCTTATTTGAAATCATTTGTTTTCTGACCACTCCGATGCCTTGGCTAGCCCCGGGAAATGACTGCGAACGGAGACGGCTGAGCAGAATGCAGATGGCTTGACAAGGAGGAGGCACAGCACAGCACAGCAGGAGATGCTGGAGGTGGAGGGGTGCAATGTGGGCAGTTTAGAGGGCACACTTCGGATCCAGATTGGAGCGTTGCTGGTGGTTGGGGCAGGGCTGGGGCCCCGAGCTTGCAAGGACTTCTGCCTGCACCTAGCATTGCAGCTGTGTGTTAAGAAGAAGGGTGGGCTTGTTCTTGACCTGGGATACCTGGGCTTTATTCCTTTAGTGCCCATCGGCAAGTCACTCAGAGCCAGGCTCACTAAGTCTGGAGGCTCCAAAGCTCCATGGACATTTCTACTTCTCTGTGTGACTGCAAAGAGCCCTCTGCACCTAGATTGCGCCTCTCTGCAGGTGTCTGGAGCCACCCTGTATTGACAGGGCTCATCCGCCAAGCTTTGGTCTAGGCCAGAGAGGTACTGGCTGCAAGGCTGCTATCTTCTCTGGGCCAGCTGGCGAAGGGGCTTCCTTTTCTCTGTAATAGCCTAGCACTTAGAGCATGGGAGACCCAGGTTCAATTCCTCCTTGGACTTCCCAGAGGAAGGCCACAGCAGCTAGTATAGAGGCTGTTGCTGGGGAGGAGGATGTTCTCTGTCCCTCCAAATTCAAGATTCACTATCAAAGAAAAAGCGCTCCCACCACCTCAGCTAGTGGCTTGGCACTTAGCTTGGGGGAGAGTGGCCGGGTATCTCTTTCTTGGGTCTTGCTCTTTGTCCTCATCTCACTTCTATAACTCCAAATTACATTTCAGCATCCAAAAAAAAACAAAAAAAAACCCCATCCAAACCCATGAAAAAAACCCAGAAGTCATTGGGACTTCTCATTTTATCATTTTCAAAACCCAAACCAGTCCATTTCTCTAATGCAACAGAATTCCTTTTGATTCCTCAATTTACATAAGATGAGAGGTGAGAAATACGAAGAGGTGGAAATAGAAAACCAACCCTTGAAGTGATCAGAACGAAGTCTTGATTGATCCACATCTGACATTTTTTTTCAGTTTTTCAATTCACAACATTTTTGTGATTTTTTTAAAAAAATTTTTATTCACCTCTGTTGGAGATGGAACAATTTTCGATGGCTCAAGATGGGAAAACATTCCTTGCCAATTTCTATTCCCTCTGTGTCTGCCCACCCCCACACTGGGGCTCTGGGCTCTGGATGCCATGATTAGGCATGTTGGTCCAGATAGTCCAAGTTGGAAGCCCTAGGATTGCAGTGGAAATTCAGTTCCTTCTCACCTTTAAGGATTGGGGCCTTTGAACATACATATACAGTCAATCACCTCTGCAGTCTACAGACAGAGCTAACCCTTTGGTGTCTTGAGCAAACCCATTCTAGTGTGACCCCTTTCAACTATGCTTGTAGGGGTGCAGATAAGTCCTCGGTCCTCTTGAGTTTGATAATTAGGCTAACCTGGAAACGGCTGCTGTCTGCACCAAGTGCCTTTAGCCCTGAGGCTCATACTTTGCAGATCCTAAAGATGCAAAATACCTATTAGGGCACAGAGTGTGTCCCCCTGACAATGTAGGAATTGGTACATCCTAACGTTTCATGCATTGATTTCAATAGAAAGTCAATAGAAATCAGCAGCATAGAAGTATGGTGTGTATGTGTGTGTGTGTGTAGGCTCAGCAACAAAGGAGTTTTATTAGGGCTTGGACCATCTGCAGTCTGACTCCCCCATGTTGTACCCCATCAGCACAAGAGCAGTGGTCTTAGACTTGCCATGACTTTTTGCTTCCCTGGATTCCTCCCGTGGGTCCAGTATTTGCCTTTGCTGCTTCTTTTATACTGCTGCGGTGTGCTGTAGCCCCTTCTTGGCAGCTGCGGCATTTTCATGGCAAGAAGTGCAACTCCTGTATCTGCAAAGTACTAGAAAAATGGGAAATCCAGGCAGCTGCTGTTTAATGGTAGAGACGGACTTGAAGAGATCCATGGGGTTGGAACAGCTCAGACTCTGCTACTGAGTGGTGGCAGGCTCTGAGCGTGGTCACCCCCAGAAGCAGGGTGCCACATGGGTTAAGATGCTCCAGGAGCAACTGGGAAGCCTGGCTCTGTTTCCAGCTTTACCCTGACACCATGGACTATGTCAGGCAATTTGCTTTGTGCTTTTGCATCCACTCCCTCCATTTCTTGTCTTTGGTCGCAAGCTCACTGAGGCCACTGGACACTGCACTAATGACAGCAGCTCTGGCACGGACAGGGACATCCCTTGTATCCAGAATGGCAGCTCAGTGACTCAGCTGCTCCCCTGGGTCCAGCAGACAGGCACTGAAATGGGCCCATCTCACCTGTGTAATTGCATTTAGTTTCCTTTGGCAAGAGCCATGGGGCAAGGCTGGGAGGTGCTTATTGTTTCCTCTGGAGGCTGCACAGTTTAGTTCAGCAAGCTGGCTTGGGAAACCTGTGTTCTCTTCCCAGTGCTGCCTGCAGGGTGACCATTGCTGTCACTTCCTGGGCCTCACTTGCCCCGTCTGTAAAATGGGGCAAATGCTACCACGCTCCTGGATAACAAACCTGGAGATGGATGGATTAATTGTAGAAGAGGGCAGGATTGAGATACATCGAACCCCTGATAATTCCCTTTTGGGTTTCTACCCCCGACACCCCAATCACTGGTGTAGGTGCCGTTCTCATTGCTGGAAGTGCTGAGGGTTTAAGCAGGGCTGGCCAGCTGGGAGGCAGTCCTGGTGACGACACCTGGGATTTAAATCTGTCCCTTCCCTAAGTCTCTCTTTCCTTCCAAAGCAGCTGCAGCCCCGGCTCTCTCAAGCCTTCCCCCACACCCCAATGTGAACTGCAGCAGAGCTGGTCGTCACGCGGCGTATTAAAATTCCTATGTAGGGACTGCAGCTGCAAGGGGCCGGCAAATCAATTAATCAATCATAATCGAGATTACAGGGTGTAATCATAATTAATTTTCAGACCTGATTGATCATGTCATGGTTTTCTCATGTTCGCATGAGCTGGGATGATAAAACTGACTGTTTAATGGAGCTTTTACAGGCTCTTTCCACTCCCCAGTGCTTCCCTGGGGTTTTCCTCCTGCAGGGAGGAGAAGAACCCAGCAGCCCCTGAAAAAAAAAATCAAAGCTGCCAGCTGGGCCAGAGGGGCTGAGCTTGCCTTGATCCTCCAGGGGCAGTTTTCGGTTCAGTTCTGACTGGTCGGTCCCATGAAGCAAGTCAGCGGCTGCTGCTGCAAGGAGAGTTCATATCTGAGAGTCTTCATAGAGGCAGGAATCCCTCGTGCCTTGGAGGAGGGGGGAGGTGAGTGTACCAGATGTGAGACTTGCCTTTATAATTGCACACACTCACTGCCTGTTAATGCTGATGCAAAGGGCTGGCCAGTCTGCATGTGCACCACTGCCACCTGCTGGGAGGAACTGGAACTGCACAACTGTGGGCCGTAGACCCTATACCCCCAGGGGTTGCTGGAGATTTTCTTTTAGCACAAGTGGTTGGATGGGGAGGGGACCTAGGGTCTCCCCTTCTGCCAGTGGGAAGTTCTCAGTGCTGAATTGTGACCCCAGGAAGTGGCTGCACAGGTTATACCGTGCTTCCTCTCAAATCTGGTGGCTCGAGGTTGGCTCAGCGGCCCCGTGCCTGTGTGCCCAGCTTCCTAGCCAAAGCTACAGGTGATCCGGAGCTCCAGTAGCGTTCCCCATTGCATTGCTCTGCTGATTCAGGGGCAGGGTATCTAGATGCTGAGCAGCTCTCGTTTCTGGGTTCCTGGTTGAAATCCAGCCCAGGGCTGCCATGACCACAAACTACCTCTCTCTACTGTGCTGCAGCGACAGGGCAGAATGTGGCCCATGGTCTCTGCCTCACAGCCCCACCCCCAGGAAAATTTCTGGCCCTCTTGAGCTATGCTGCCACTGCAGGGATTCATGCTGTGAGCACGGGACCAGGCCAGGAAGCCACTGGCAGACCCACTAGTGTTCAGAGGCCTCTTCCAGAAGCTCTGAGCATTCTCTAATCCAGCTGGAGCCAGGGGGAGCTGCAAGCTCCCAGCACCTCTGGAAATCGGGTATCTTTGACCTGCTGCAGAAGAGGAACACACAGCCAGAGCAACCAACACCAGAGCCGGCCCATCCCAAGGCTGCTGCAAGAAGCAGAAGAAACCATTACAAACCAGGCTGTACGGACTATCCGAGCCTGCTCCCCCACTTGGGCTGTGCAGGCTGTTAGATGCTGGCTAGGAGCCTTCTGAATGTCATGAACATAAAGTAACTAGACTCAGATCAATCCATCAATGCACAGCTGTGGCTAAATAGTGCTGTGCTCACCTCCCTCCAATTAAACTATCATTTCTGATAGATCCCTTTGTGTCTCCGTCTCCCTGCCTTGTCTTTCTAACTGGGGCTGGAGGGCTCAGGGGACTGGGAATAGCCACCGCTTACTCACACCTATACGTGCCGATCAAGCTCAGTGGTGGCCAGCGTCGATCTGGGGTTCAGTTAACTTCCCTCCTATGCTGGGACCCAGAAGCAGGATGCTTCCCACCTCTGCCCAGCCCCTCATCTGCCTTGTCCTCCCTAGGAGGAAGCTGGGGAACAGTGGGAGGACATAAGGCAACTGGGCAAAGCTTTCCTTGATGCTGCCTTCCTCCAGCAGGGCTGTGAACCCCTCAGGTTTGCCAGCAGATTTCTCTGATATAGTCTCTGTTGTCCCTTCTGTAGCAGCAACAAGAGGAATGAAACAACAGTTTCATTTTGGACCAGACCCCTGGCCTGTGAAAAGTGCTCCTACCTTTACCCAGACCCACCAGGAGCCAGGCTGGGTGAGAGAGGGATTCACACTCCACCTCAATTCACCAGCTGAGGCTGTCTTCTTTCCTGGTCCATAACCAGGTGAAACCAGTGACTGGCTTAAGGCCTGTCTACACTGCAGTCAGGGGCAGTCTGCATCACAGCACAGGTAACCAGGCTAGTATCAGTAGTGAGAGCAAGGAGAATGGCGGCGTGGACTTCACCTGACAGCTCAAGAGCTGGAGAGGTCTGTGAGCATCACAACCAACGAGCCCTCCCCAAAGCACAGTGCTCCACACAGTCCATCAGAGCAATGCAAGACTTACTTCCCTGCTGGAACATCAAGCCCCCACTCCCATTTCTAGATGGGAGCAGCAGGGGCTGGGAGAGGCATATTAGCTTTTCATGGGTCCAGGGGGAGGTGGGCGCCTTTCTGAGGTTTGGTGCAGAATCACCCCACCTGCTCCCACAGCAGCTCATCCAGAGGGGACCCTGTGGACAGACTAAGTAGGGGACACTGGGTGGATACTGGGGTGATAGCCTTACCGGAAGATGCAACACTACTGCAAAATTTGCCGCAGCACAGAGAGCTGAGTAGGTTTTCAGGGCAGCCCCTTGATCAGGCTTGCAGCCTCCATGTCACGAGCTCTCTGCAAGGCGTGCAGGTGTTGGGAAAGTTCTGATCTGGATTTCATGTGCCACCCCACCCCCCAGGTGTCTGGATCCAGGGGGTTCAATTGGTTCCCATTGGGGGATCTACAATTTCCATTACTCTTGTTGTTGCTTCCTGCTGCCTGGCTCGATCACTCTGCTCGTTAACACGGTCTTGCAGTACCAGCCCCATGAGCCTGATAGGGAAAAGATGTGTGCAGTGTCCCCATGAAAGCCCTTTCCCTCTCCCCATCCACAAAAGAGGGATATGTTTTGGGGGGTTAGCTACAAGTAGACATGTGGCCAAGCTCAGCCCCACGGCTACAGGGACAGCTTCAGATGTGGGTGGGGGCCAGAGCATTTGGAGGGTGGTGAAGCTGCCAGGACAGAAGGGCCTGGCGGGAACCCATGAAGCAGAAGCTTGGTATTGATTTTCCATTGATCCAACACAACCACATTCTGCAGCGGCTGCTGTCCTACATTTCAATCCCACACCTTCGCCTCTGACTTTAATGGGCTTCATCACAGCCCAAAGCTTTATTTAACCAAAAGGGAAGAGATTGGGGATGGAGTGGCCAGAAAGCAAAGTAGCACATCCCCCGGGGCATATTACAAGGGCTGGGCATATCCGCTTGGTTTAATGTTGTCTTATTTAACATGAGGGACACAGACAAGGATTATTAGATTGTACAACAAATACTTACACAATGCATATACACATAGATGTGCATACGTATATTTTTACAGATCTACAGACATGTGCAATTTTTACATATGTTTCCTTAATGAGAATCTTTATCTTATGAATGGTACTTTTTTATACATAAATATCTTTCTTTCTCTTTCTCTCTTTTTCTTTCTCTCTCTCACACACATACCCCACTGTAAACTCCAGCCCCCCATACGTGCACGGTAACCATATGAGGCATTCTTCATAATAATGAAGTTAAACTCTTGCTGTAAATATAAAATTCAGTTCTCCCTTAGCTGTAGAGCTACAAGTGGGACCTCAGTAATATATATTGGCATGCATATGAAAATATATTTAGTCACAAGTCATTTGGATTTGCATATACACACACCCATATAAACACACGCATGCTCCTTCATGTTATATGTTACACTCAAGAGACACACATACACAGACAATGCTTGGAAGACTAATATATAAGACCCATGTCCAGCTGGGAATGCCTCTCTCTGTCTCACCTAGGTATTTCTAATGCATCCATCACTACAACCTATCTAGACCTATGAAATACAGTATTAAAGCTCCTATTCAGTGGATCCCCACTGGACTCTAATTCACTATCCCTCCTGTCCATACCTCTCCGTGATTTATTTTAGACTCTTCCAAGTTTGACCCTAATGTTCAGGTAAAGCAAGATAAAATTTTGCTCCAAAATTTTTCCTCCATAATCTTTCCTTTTGGAGGAAGAACTGGGTGCTGGGAGGCAGAGGAGTGATGATAATTTCCCAATAAATCAGGGTTATGGCAATCAAACACAATGGGTGCTGCTGGCTTCCTCAGGCAGCGAGGAGAAGACGGTTGCTGAGGAAGGTGGGGGAATGCACCAGAAGCAGTGACTGTAAAGGGAAATGGAGGGGTGACCTGCTGCTGTTACTGTAAGTCGCAAACCAAATCAGAGCCAGATTGTTCTGGGAGCTAGCAGACTTCCAGCGAGAGGCAGGCCCTTCCCCAAAGCCAGCAAACAAGAGGTGGGAGGGGAAACTGAGGCACAGAGCAAGGAAGTGATTTGCCCAAGGTTACACAGCAGGTCAGCAGCAGAACTGGGAAGAGAACTGAGGTCCCCAAGTCCCTGTTTCATGCCTCAACCCTGCTGCCCCTCCGTCGGCCACAGCACTAGTGACTGCAGCCGCTGGGCGAAAGATGCTCCCTGAACCCCTGATGTTGGTCTCAGGCCTGTAATCCCTCTGCAGACCTCTTGCAGCTTCTGCTGCTTCCTTCTGAGCTGATTGGCACTGTGTTTCTCCATGCACAGAGACAGCCATGCAAGTCTGAACGTGGCTCCTCCATGAGAGGCAGGAGGTGTGAGGACAAGGTAGCTCTGCCACATGCGGGCAGAGCCTTTAGGAATGGGCAGGAGCAGCAGGCAGCGCACAGGGGAGGGGGCTGGGAGATAGTTGTAGATCTTCATCAAGGTCTTCATGCAAAGCAGCAGCTGGAGCACCTAGTATTATCTATCCCAAGGACTTGCAGAGCTGCAGCACCATCCCGTCTCTCTTGTTGCCTCATTTCAGGCTTGCACCAACAGCAAGCTGTGCCATTTCAGGCTTGCACCAACCCTATTTACCACTGATTCCATCAAGGGCCAAACAGTGGAGTGCGTCGGACTGGTGCGTGCGCGCCCCATAGCTCTCCACCACCTCCCCACCTTTTTCAGTTGATGCTGCAGCAGGTCTGTGCCTCCAAAGCTTCCCAGCGTCTCAGCCAGCGAGCCGGCTCCCTCCCTGGGGCGGAATATGGATGCTGCGTTTATTTTTGATTTATACCAAGGCGAAAAAGAAATACATTTCCTTCAATTATTAATCAGCGAGGTGTGAGAGGGCGACACATGCTGGAAATTAACACCTTGACCTTTGCGTTGGGTTTTTGCTTCCCTCCCTCCTCTTCCCAGCGTCCTGTTCCATTCACCTCTCCCTCCACGCCTCGTGGGGAAAGGTAAAGGGCACAGCCTCCACATTGGGAGGGGGAGAGAAAGGGGCTTTTGCTGGGAAAGGTCTTGGCTGATGCCAGGTGCTGTCAAAGGAGGCTCCGATAGTCCAGAGGGAGGAGATGGTCTTGGGAGCATGGCTTTGTGCTCACATATTTAAATATCCAAATATTCAAGAAATAGAGGTTCATACTGAGAGAGGTTGGGGTGTCACTGTACTTTCCTTCTCCTGCACTCCCATTCACCCCTGTGACTCTCTCTGTATGACCAGTAACTCTTTCAGGGGGGCTGGATCTTATTCCAGTTTCAGAACCTCAAGAAACCATGTGCAACAATCTTGGTGTGCACACGCATGTGCGGACACAGATGAATAACCCCCCCACCCCTCCACTTCCCTTAACAAAGGGCTTCTCTCTTGCTTTTGTTCTGTGCATCTTGAAGCTTGACGTTCCTGATTCCCTGCCCTGACAGTGCTGCCTCCTGCTCCTTTGCTTCTCCGGCAGATTCCTCCACCCAGGATCCTTGGCCTCCAACTTTGTAGGTGCATGAGCCCCCTTCCTGCTAGGGCCTGAGGGGACCTGTGGTTCCAGCCTCAGTCCACCCCTCTGGTGTTTGTGCTTTATTGCTGCAATCCAGGACTGCTCTGCAGCTGGCCGGTCAGTGCCAGTTCCCCATTGAGGTCGGTATTGGCTGCTTCTTTCCAAATGAGTCCAGTTCCTCTTTGCCCAGTTTCAGAGTCACCACCAGGCCATAACACAGTAACACTGCCTGTCCCCAAGCCCATGAGAACCAGGGTAGACACCTACCATCCCAAACCCACAGGGCATATAATATATCTCAGAGATGCACGTTGTGGGGAAATACCGACAGCTCCTGAGACTGATGGCTCCTGCTCACCCACAGAGCCATTGCAGCAGGGGCAGCCTGCACTTCCCCTGTGCTGCTCCAACACAAAGACCTCCTCCGGTGCTTCAGGAGTTTAAAGGCAGCTCAGGTTGCCTGCCCTGGGCCTCTGATGACAAGACAGGTTTCTGAAGTATAATGCATCTCTCCCCTTTCTGTAGAGCTGAACTGATACCAAGTGTGTGTGTCTACATTGCAGCAGAGATACCGGAGTTAGCTACAAAGGAGCCAGCTGGAGCAGCACTAGCAACGTAGCCGCTGCAGCATGGAACTCAATAACGGCTCGGTTACCCTGTATTTCTGGGTGGGTTTTGCAGCCTACATGAAGCTCTGTGCAGCCACGTGTGGGTAGATACTGGACCATGTGCCGGCTTGTTTAAAGCTAGTTCAAGGACGTCTGCTCTACCCTTCAATCACTGCCATCCCTTGGATCCCAGGGAAGGGCTCTGACCACTGGATCATCTTCCCAAGCCCCTCCCGTACCCAGGCAGAAGGGAGCAGCGTCCCTGCCGTCTGCTTGACCTAGGTGCTGTAGTTGCAGGGCATTTCTGGGCAGCTGCACACACTGCCACAGTATCCTCAAGCTCTGGGGACTGTCAGCTGCTCTCACTGGGATAGCTACTGCACATGCAAATGCAAGTTGAAAAGCCAGGCTGTCCCAGGGGCAGGGCAGTGGACACTGCTGAATCTCCGAGGTGTAGACCTACGTTCCAGCTGGGGAACAGTGGGGCAGTGGCCTTGTAATAAATGAGTCACCACATAGTGTGCTGTGATCATTTCTTTATTGCTTCCTGTGGCATTTCAAAGATCCAGAGGAGGGAACTCAGCACAGTCCCTAACTGCCTCTCAGTACAGGATCTATGACACACAGTCCAGCGGTTCTGACACCATCCAGAAAAGAAGTGTGGGGGGAGCACACACTCACTGGTTAGCAGCTTGCCATTAAAGGCACTGAGGCACATGTGGGCTTAAGTGCCCGCAATGATGTGCTGCAGGCCTGGAGACCAGGGAGCGCTGCAGACGTCCTGGCTGAGATGGGTGGACCCTTGGAGTGGAGCCACGGAGTGTGCAGCGTGGAGCTAGGCTCACGGGCAGGGCTGCATAGGGAGCTTGCGTGGTCCTGGGGTGCGCTCTGGGGGGGAGAAGATCTATGTATGCTGCAGAATGATGCCGGCATAAGGAAAACAGGAATCAGCTGGCCATGAACAGCAGTAGCCTGGAAGTCAGGGAAGGTTTGTAGGAGGCACAGGAGGGAGGTTCTGGAGCAGCCTGCCAGGAAAAGCAGCATTAGGGAGGGGGGAAAAGGCCGACCATGAGATGGAGCTGATAGATTTATGACTGAGATTACACAGCAGGGCACTTGGTGCCACGTCCCAGAAGGTCCCTCCAACTCCCATGCCCTGATTCTCCTCTGCCTCGCATGAGTTGCAGCCAGACCCGCTACCTCACAAGCACTCAGCTTCCCTATTAAATACCAGATACCATGAAAGCTGGATGGAGAGCGAGGTTCTTCCCTGGGCTCTGCCAGGGCCCTGCTGTTGGACGTGGTGCACGTCATTGTCTCTCAGAGCCACGGCTGCTCTGTCCATAGTCGGAGGATATTGATAGTTACCCTTATATGAATAGTTCTTGGAGATCAAGGGTTAGTAGAGTGTCCACAGCAGCTCTTGCTAGGAACAGACCAAACAGCTCCACTCCCCAGAAAAAAAGTTTGTAGGACTCTCTCCCTGCGCCCTCTTCTCTCCTTCTTGCTCTGTTCCTTCCTCTGCTTCTCCCTCCCTTCCCGAAATCAGCACTGCGGCAGCACATACTGGCAAACTGATCAAGGCAAAGGACTGATCAATAGGCGTATTGAGCACTTTTCAAGCTACGGTGATTTTTGCGGATTCAGTGCAAACCACAAAATGGAGCCCCGAGCCATCCCCCAGCAAAGACCAATCAGCCTGCCCCCACCCTGGCCTCCTCGGCCCACATGCTCCATCTCTCATGCATCCTCTCAGCTCCTGGAAAACTCGGTCATGGGAGCAGCTATGGGATACACCCTGTGCAAGGTGCTGTAGAGGGAATGACTTAACCCACCAAGAGTCCTCGTGGAGTTGGGTCATTGCTCAGGCTTCTGATAAGATTTTCAGATTGATGTGCCATTGTGGGACAGGGAGATTTTATGAGCCCGTCAGCATGTTGTCATGGCACAACGATTTCATGACCTCACTGGTCCTTCCTAGGGAGAAGAACGATTCTCACAAGGTTTAGGAACAATCAGGCACCAGGATTTTGCTCCAGGGCCCTCCAGGTTCATAAACCATTTTCCTGCTGTTTTGGAACAAGGTGGGTATCTGCAGTTAAAAGAAAGACGATTCAGTGGCACAGAATCCAGTGGTGGGGGTGCATGGCCCCTAGACTGGCTTAGGGTCTGTCTACACTGCAGTCAGGGCTGTGTCCTAGCACAGGCAAGAATCCTAAGCCAGCTTTAAAGAAGACCCAAGTTAGTTTGAGTAGTAAGAGCAAGGAGGATGAGATGGCATGGCTTTCACCTGCCAAAGAGTCACCTAGGGGCCACGCACCACTGGATTATGAGATTTTTTTTCTCTCTCTAAACTGCTTCACAACTATTTTTAAAGACGCAATTAAGGGGTTGAGGTGGAGTCTTGATTATTCTATAGAAATCCAGGAACTGGGATATACGGATGTAGGTATGCATGTATATATAACATATCGGGCAGAGTATCCTGAGTGTCCTACTCCAGATTCAGAGGCCTGAGTAGGAGGCTTGCTCCACACTTGAGCTGGAGCCCGTCTCAGCTGACCTGCTGTAAAAAGGCACCTGGTCCTCTGGGCTGGCGATCCAAACACGCCAACCCCTGTCATCCCTCGGTGTGTTAGAGCCCGTCTCAGCTGACCTGTTGTAAAAAGGCACCTGGTCCTTTGGGCTGGTGATCCAAACACGCCAACCCCTGTCATCCCTCGGTGTGTTGTTGGCTACAGAAGCTGGCGTGTCATAACCGCACTAGCTAGTGAGGTGCTAAGCTTGGGATGGACCTTGGACCCTTTTTGTGGGACCTGATGTTCTCTTCTGCACTTGAGAGAGAGGCTGGTCCCATGGAGAAGATGCTAGATGAAGTTGGCTTTAGCCCCTCAACCTGTCATGCTCTTCCCAAGTGAGCTTAGGAAAATTTGCACAGGCCTCAGTTGGTCATCTGCAAGATGGGAACAATAGCACTGCCCTGCCTTGGAGAACGGTTGTGAGGAGACATTCTCCAGTGTTTGTGAGGTGACCGCGTAGGCTCTTACTTAATGGCGTACTTACCAAGATTTAAGCAACTTCTTTAAGCTTTTTGGGGATATCAGGACTGCGGTAGCATGAATAAGTATATACACGGCTGGAACCAGAAATAGCACAGGACTAAGCATGGCTGAAAAGTTTCTACTGCAGCTGTTTTCCTATGGAAAATTGGATTTTCAGTGAAACAATGGTTTTTTGTGGAAAGGGTCTGTTTCCCCTGGGAAAACTTAAGTTTTCACCCCCCTCCCCCCATATCATATATACATTTTAGCAAAAAAACCCCAACCCCAATGGTTGGGCTTTTCAATAAAAAAACTGAAATTTTCCACAGGGATACAAACAACATTTTCTAACAGCTTGAATAGTTCAATCAATAGAAAATTGTCTCATTCTTAAGGACGAAAATACAGATTTAATGAAGCTAGTGGAAGCCACCAATTGCTTTTGAAAGAAATTTTGATTTTCTTTTTTCATGATTTTCCAGGGAAATTCTTCCTTTTCCCACAAACAATAAAAGCAAAAAACATTTGCTTATTCAAAAGAAAGAGTCATGAGACTCCTACCAGACCCCAAACAGAAAAAATAATTTTGTGCGTAAAGGTTTTTAAAAAAATGCATCAGGGAAGGTGGCTACATCTGATGACCCCGATGCAGGATTTGCTGTTCCTAAACCATCCCAGACATGCCAGTCCCATCTCCTCTCCAAAATCTTCAGTGAAGGAGATTCAACAACTTCCCCAGGCAGCTAGCTCCATTTTTCTACTGCTCATGCAGTCAGGAAGCCTTTCCTGAGATGTGATCTACATCTGTTCTGCTGGAATTTCAACCCATTGCCACACGTCCTGCTCAATGACAAGAGGGAACAATGTTCCCCCACTGTCTCTATAACCATCTTTCAGATATTTGAAAGCTACTACCATGTCTCCATTAGATCTCCTTTTGTCCAAACTAAACCTACCTAGGTCCTGCAGCCTTTCCCAATACAGCTCACTCTCTGCACTTTTATTCTGATCATTTTTCCATGTTTCTGGGCACCAACCAGTTTCTCTACATTCTTCATAAAACAGCCTGGGACAGCACATGATGGCCTAGCTGAGGCCCAGCGAGTCCTGTCACCATCTGTGGCTTGCACACAAGGTTTATATTAATGTAGGCAAAAAAGTAATTGGCTTCCAAAGGCAACAGCATCACATTGCCGTCTCACATGGAGTCTGAGGTCCATCAAAACCCCCACATCTTTCTCAGCCGTGCTGCTGCCAAGCCAGTTGTCCTCCTTGCTGGACTTGGGCAGTTTTCCCCCCGCTGTGTGTATGGCACCTGGCGTTTGTCTTGGTTTAATTCCACCGTGTTATCTATTGCTCTGCTCTCCAGTTTATCAAGATCCATTTGAATTTTAATCCTAGCCCTTCAAACTGTTTGCAACTCCTAACTGCCCATGGATAATTATTAAGCCAGGGCTGAACACCTTAAAAAAAACCCCACCTTGAACTTAAAGATATTCAGTGTTACTCACAGTAATATCTTAATTTCCCTTCTGGTTTTTCATGTGGCTAGGTACAGCAGAGAGAGGTGAAGTGTCACGAAGCTACACAGCAAATCCCTGGAATATGCCTGGAGACTGGTAGAAGATGGGACACTGGTTTTCATTGTGCCAGGCCTGCCTGCTTCAGTCTTGAGAACTCAACTGTGCTGTGATCTCAGGGCACGGACAGGTGGACGCACGTCCCCATGCATGGACAGACAGACACACGGCCCCAGCGTATAGGCTTTGTAGGCCATGCCTTCAGAGATGCTGCTGGGCCTGCAGGAGACAGCTTATCCTAGCCTTCAGGTGAGGGAAGCTACAGATCTTTATGACCACATCCAACATGTGCAGATGTCCTGCATGTATTCATGGGTGGTGCCAGTCAACTGCTGCTGCAATGGTGTTCAAGAAGGCTTAAGGTCTTGGCACTTACACTGTAGGGTGGGAGGCTCAAGGCAGTCCTTCCCTCTAGCGCTGCATTGCTACAAGCTGTCATCCCAGGGTGCACCAGCATTTCCAAATTCAGCTGGATTCTGCCCAGTTGCTTTCTATTACGTACCCTTAGTGCCTTCTATCATCCGTGCGTCATTAGCTTGAACGACAGTCCCCATGCTGTAAAAGCCTCTAGACACAGCAAGTTGATGAACAGCAAGGAGCTCTGGAGATCAGACTGGACAAGAACCAAAGCAATCAGATGATTAATCCCTGCCTTAATAGGGCTTTTAGGGGCTGTAGGAGCCGGGCTGACTTTGTCAGCATGAAGGGCTTCTGCAGGGAACTGGAGTTTCTGTGTTGGACTGTGACCGAGTTCCCATGGGGACAGCCTGACCGAGGGGTAAGGGGTTTGCTGGGAGCAGAGGTGAAGGGCTAATATGACAGTGGAAAATACGTGGGAGGAGAGTCAAAACTTTCTGAACTTCCCTAATGTTTCAGATCAGTTCAGAGCAGGGATTTTAACTTGGATCTCCCACATGTAACATGGGTGTCCAAACCCCAGGCTAGTGACTGCTTGGGGTGGGTCCCCCACTCCCCCTCCCCATTACTACTCACGATCTCCAATCTGGAACATAAATACGTCTTGAAACCTTGAAATATGTCACAGAAAATATTTCCTGCTCTGTGACCAGATTTGGCTACTCCTCCAGAGGATCATCTTTCTTCTTTCCACTTCAGTGGGTTTCTCTGATGGCAAGAGCAGTGACCTGGGTTTTATACCCAGCTCTGTCCCTGCCCTGCTGAATAACCCTGGAAAGCCATATCCCCACTCCAGGCCTCAGTTTTCTTCTCTGTAAAATGGGGGTAATGGCACTAGCCTTCTTTGTTAAAGGGGTTGAGAGTGACCGATGAAAAAAGCTACATCACAGCTAGCTGTTACTTTGATCTTTTGGCTGCTCTTTCTTTTCATTTACCTATCTACCCATTTCTTTCTCTTTCTCCTTTAGGAGGTCAAGTAATTGCTGCTCTTAGGGAAGGAGGAATAGTATTGAAGAAGAGTCTTGTCTTTGCCTCTGGAAACAGAATTATGGCGGTCCCGCAGGCCCACAGTTAGCAGTGGTGCTGGGGGCGAGCACTTTGCCTTGGAGAAAGCCCCGTTGTCCTGGAGCGACTTGCAGCAGGTCTGTGATTCCAAGCACCAGTCCAAGGGTGAAGTTCAAGAGCAGAGCCAAAGTGGGGTCAGAAGCCAGGAAACATCCACAGGGAAATCCAAAGCTGAAGTCCAGAAATAAGCCAAAACTAGGGTCAGGAAGCAGGAGGCTTGTCATAGCAGAACTGGGTCAGAACTGAACTGTCCTGCAACCCCAGAGCCCCAGCTAGAGCAAAATGCGGGCAGTGCTCCCAGCAGCCAGGATGCTCGCCGTTTCTGAGCTGGGGCAGAGCTCATTAGCAGAGGCTTACTGCCGGTGTGGCTGCTGCCTGATCAGAGACCCTGATGGGATTTGGCCAGGCTGGCCTGCTGCTCAGACTCCTGCTTCCCCGGGGGGTCCCTTGGGGGAAAAGACAAAGGCCTCCCACTCAATTCATATCAAGCTTCAGCCTTTGCCCTTCAACTGTGCTCATGCAAAGGGTGCACAGCTAGGTAAAACACTCACAATGGGCTGCCACACTTACCCCCAGCTTTGTACACTCTCCCCAAACTCTAACAGCACCTGCCCTTCCCTCTCTGTGGCTGGGACCTGAGATTGGACATACAAATGGATGCAGCTGGGGGACCTTATATATGGGGGACATGGCTATTGGGTGGGTATTTGGGGATGAGAGGTCATTCTGAAGGTACATTTGGGAGGGTTGGGCTAGTTCATCCCCCCACGATAATCCCAGCCAGCCAAAGACAACAGTGTTTCCCTCACTGAGGGTAAGAACTGGGAACAGTGGTTGAAAATCGGGCTGGATGTTAGGATACTCTAGAAAGCATAGCCCCCAAGCATACTGCTCTGCCTCCAGCAGTGTTTAGAGAACGGAAGGAAAAACTTCTGTCTCAAAGCAAAATGGAAACTTTTTTGCTCACTTAACGCGCAGAAAGAATGAGCTCTGGACCTTGTCCTAATGGTACCTCGGGAGGACAGCGCCGGTATGGATTTTAGAGGGGAGGAGAGCATTGGGGAGGGCAAGGATCCCACCTAATGGCATTTAATTTCACTTAGCAGCACTCAGATTGCATTGTCTCCAATACACCCATCCGTCACGCACCTCGTTAGGGGAAAATCTATTTAAAAATCTGTAATTTTTATTTTAAAGCCTAATAAAGCTCTTGGGCAATTTTCACTTTAAATAATGATTACACAGTCACAAGCACCTTGTATATCTGCTTGTGTGAATGTGTGTAAACCCAGCTACCTTCATTAGCCATAGTTAATAACCTGGTCCATCTTCTGAGCAGTAGCAAATGTCAGGTTCTGGCTAGTCTATTTACCACTGGACTAGACATCAGCGATGTGATGATTGGCTATTTTCTGAGTGCAACTTGTGTATTTGCACTATATGCACCCCAGGCCCAGAACAGAGGTGGTCACAAATGACATTTAGGCAAACTCTGCTTTTTTTATGCGGCTCCAAGCCAAACAAAAATGCCTAGCTCCCAGGAAAAGGCAATCAGGACTTGTAGTAGAGATCTTTTATTAGACCAACAAAGCAACTCAGCCCTATGAATGGACTGTAGGCAGAGAGACTAAGGATGAAAGCAAAACCTCGTGATGTTTGCAGCTGTTGCTTTCCGAAGTAACTCCAGGAAAAAAAAAAAACCTAAGAAAAATACAGCATTGCTTCAAAGACTGTAGTCAGCCGTACACTGAGAAAAAGAACTGGGGGGACTGAATGTAAGATCTTCCCACCAAAGCTTGCATAGTGCTTTTCGTCTTTAGACCCCAAATTGCTTTAAGACCAGTAAGCAGCATAATCACTGTGTTACCTCAAACAGCCCACCACCGGGGAGAGAGGCTGGGAGATCCAAAATCTCAATCACACAGCACAGTTAATTTGGGTTTAATTGAAGACCATTAAACTGTCTTCCCATCTGCAGTGCTTTCCTTTCTTTCATACTCCCATTCCCCTTCTCTGCCCTTTCCATTCACCTTACAGAGAGTCAGGGGGACAATCTTTAACACCTTGAGCACTGATTCATCAACTGGCTGTCTCATTATCAATGATACACACTAGAGAAGGAGGGCCAGGGTTAGTGGGTCTGAATCTCATTGCAAATATGTGCCTGTACTAGCCCGTAGCCCTACAGGCAATGGCTGTGCTATGCAAGTGCCTTTTCTTTCTGCACAGGCTAGGGCTGGGGTGGGCAAAATGCAGCCTGCGGGCCAGATGCGGCCCACCAGTCCATTCTATCCGGCCCGTGGGGTCCCTAAAATATTTAGAAAATTAATATTTATCTGTCCCTGGCTGCCTGTTATGTGGCCCTCGATGGTGTGCCAAAACTCAGTTTGAGGCCCTCATCCCGAAATAATTGCCCAGCCCTGTGCTAGGGCTACAGAGGAAAAGGGATGAACTACATTAACATAGGACTATTATCATCAGGATGTTCAGGTACACCCCATCCTTGAACACTTAATGGACCATCTTGAGGGATCCCTTAGCTGTGAATACCTTCTTGCTGTGGCTGAGATCTGCTAGGAATAGTCAAATCTTGATGAGTTTGCAGTGCTTTTTAACTCTATGTGGAAATGGTGCAAATAAATCACAAAGGAAATAAAAATCTAATAGGTATTTGTAAGAATTTTCTCCTTAATCAAGCAAAGCACCCACTGGGAAGTCTCCAGTGCTTAAATGAGATGTGCGTTTAAATGCTTTGATAGACCAGAGCCTAGAAAGGGGGGAAAACAGATGCGAGAATACAAACCTCTAAGTTTCTCAGGGCAATGGGACTGTCGGCAATGCTGAGTGGTCTCTAAGTGGTGTGAATCTGAGCAGGTAATTGCCAAGAAGCACTTGCTGGACTCTGATGGCTTTCTAAGCCTTGCACTGGTTTTCTGCACAGAAGAGAACTTCCTCCATTGTGCAGATAATGGGGGAGTTTCCAAGTCCTTGAAAGCACCTTCTATCAGATCTTCCAGGCCAAGAATTGGCAGGTGTCACTCCTTTTCCCCCTGAACCTGCACTGAACGGCCGTGTCCACCCCTCCTTATACTGTCAGCCTTCATCTTGGAATTAGTTCATACCAATAATCCACAGAAGAGTAGGGGGGACAAGGAGAAGATGGGGAGGGGTCCGTCCAATAAGCAAAAACACCCATGCAACAGGCACAGAAGGAGATGCAAGGATGGAAAATTCCCCTTCATAATTAATAAATGAAGAATATTGTTGTTAATCGATGTAGCTGTGAAGAGAATATTGATCCCAGCTGCATGCTATTTTTTGTGCAGCTTAGATTTTTACACCTCATTTAGAGCCAGGCCTCTCTGGGGAACTCTTAAAACCAAAAGATATTTGCAGAGTCCAAAGGAAAGGGAAGAAAAGGGGGGGAAAAGATTAATTATTACCAAAGCCAGAGAATTATGTTTGTGTCTCCTTGTGGCTGAACACAGCTCTGATTTAAATATTTGATTAATATGGGATTATAGCAGCAGTTGATAACTTATTTCCGTGCTGGTCATTTAGTAAACACGCCTGGAAGCCGTTGAAGAGTTTTTAATATTAATCCCAGGAAATTATGCTCATGACGCTAAAAGTGAGCCCTTTGTATGCTGCATAGATAGGCAAATATGCTCCCACACACTTGCACACACACAGAGACACACACCTGGTTGTGTACATGTAGTGTCTATATTAGGATCTTTCTCCCTAGTGAGCTGGGTCCAGTGGCCAGCACTGCCGCACCTTCCTGCCTGACCTGGGGCAGGTCATTCATCTCAAGTGTTGTTCACATCCTCATCTCTAAGATAGGGAAGCTTCCCTCTTGTTAACCATCTTCTTCCATCGTCCATCTGGCTTGGAAGTGGTTTGTGGCAGAGGCTGTTTTCTTGCCATCTCTTTGCAAAGCATCACTCACAGTGATGGATCAATCACAACGCTGACCCTTGTCTACACTGTGGTTCCTAGGGACAGTGTTCGGAGCATGAGTAGCAGGAGCAGGTGGGTGCAGCCTGCTCTGGGGCTTCCTGATGCAGGCAGGGTGCTGCTGTGGTGTTGACAGAGTCCTAAATGCTACTGTAATAAAAGGCGGAAGCCAAAGCAAGGTAACAGGTAGCCAAGTGGCTTCCAGTCCCTTCCAGTCACTATATCCCACCCCAGATAATCATCCATTACTGCTACTAGCAACAGAAGGACTTTTTTAGCTCAGCTGGTAGAAGTCTGTGCCCTGGGTGCTTAAAATCCCCCACAAGGCTGTACCATGTGTGCTGAAGGAACAACTGCCTAAGGCACTACAATCAGAAGCTTTTAGGTTCTGTACGGACTCATCACTGGAGTGGAAGGCAATGCACCCAGACATCACATCTCGCTAGGGATCCCTCTTCTAGTTGCCCCCAGTGCTGACAGCAGGTCAGCTGCAATGGTTTGAAGCAGACTGGGGTGCCCTGTTTTAACCAGCCACTGTCTCATGAAGATGGTGCTTGAAGCGGTGGCACCCATGAGCTGTCTCTAATAGGGCCAGGCTGCTCCGAAGTGACAGGTGATTTGACACGTCGGACTTGAGATTCTTTGAGCGGAGATGAGTTCTGGCAGGCTGGGTGCTCAGCGCTTTCTGAAAATGATATCCCTGGAAAGAGGGATTCACTGTCACTTAGTTACATTGGAAAATCTGGCGGCCCAAGACACAGGGTATTGCCATAACCGGGAGAAATGGCAGTGGGGCTAGGAAGGGCAACAGATTGTTAATGGACACCTTCATTGCAGCCTGTGGGCCTGTTTGTTATGGGAAAGGGCATAAATAGATGTGTCAGACTCGGTGTGTGTGTGTATGGGAGTGCAGGTGTGCACATGGGGGGGTGGGGAGACTGGAGACAATGAGAGGAGAGAATTTCAATGCAAAGAAAGTGTTAAAAGCACATCAAAGGGCTGCCAGAGAGCTGCAAAAGTATCACCCTGGCCAAAGCAGAAACCACATCAAAGGCCATGTGAGCTGCTGGAGATGCAAGGAACCTCTTCAGGGTGAAGTAGTAGCCAAGACCTGCTATACACTCCTCCCTTCCTCCCCACACCAGAGCACCCTGGGGGATTCAGAGCTCACTAACATGTTGTCCAATACTTTCCATGAATCCTGCCAGGGCCAGGGCACGAGAGTAGGCATTTAATTAGCCCTACAGTGACCATCAAGATGGGATCAAAGGAATAAACGCTGGCACTGAGTTAAGCGAGGAGCAGGGGTGCATTGTAAAGACCAGGTAGGAGGAAAGGGCAAGTTACCTGTTTGAACCTACATCACTGCCAATGAGGAGCTGTCCATCTGGAAGGGACACTAAGGGGGTGGCCTAAGGGCCACTGCGGTGGCCTTTGTGGTAGCAGAGATACACGACTAGATAATGAGGCCAAAAAAGATTCTTTGTTGAAGCTGCTGGGTACAGACAGGCTGTGTGTTTCTCTGGGGCTTTCTGGCTCCCAACTTCTTCTGCCTAGATTGATGAGTTCCTGACTACTAATGACATTTTCCTAGCCAATAGTTTTGGTTTCAGGGCAACCAGGAAGATTTGCAAATTTGGGTTGAATTTGTTAAGTAATATGGCCTGAAACAAAACCGGGAAAGAATGAAATCTGCAGAATGTCCTGTCGGGATGTATCAAAAGCAGAACTGTGACACTTCTGTGTAGAAAATCCCCAACGTTTACAAAAATAAAAAGGGGTTTCAAAGAAAGAGTTAGAAATCTGAATCCCTCCATCCCTCAAAATGTTTAACGTTGGGGTCAAACACAGCATTTTGGATTGGTTCAAATCCAAACTTTCTTTGTTCTTTTGGTTTATTCTGCACTGAGGACCTGAAAAATCATTACTCACGTGGCTCTGTAGGTGACGCCTACTAGAAACTGTTCTGCATTATTGGCATTGGTGTCTGCAGGCCTCCGACAGGTCAGAGACCCATGTGCTGGGTGCTGTACATATAGCTGGGAAATGAGAGGCCATGCTCCAATCTCAAAGGACATAGCAGAGGGATGCAGCCAGCGAGGGCAGAGGCAGGGATTCAGGAAATGAGTTTAAAAATAGGTGGGGTGTTTTTGCCCAGATTAGCTGCACGTGCGGCTTTCAGTCACCTTGATCACAGTTTGCCACGTGCCTGACATCTCTCAGACAGCACTTCCCTGTAGGTGAGTTTGTCAGAGGATAAGGTGAGTGGGAGTTTGATGCATTTGATTTGCAGACTTTTCCTAGGGATAAGAGGTAGTGGAGGAGGCATGGAGGAGAAAGCACAGGCATGCTGTGTGAGTGGGAGGCAGAGACCAGGGGCGCTGGTCTTGAGCCAGCAAGCTCAAGCCCAGGTGGGGCGAGGGTGTGGGGGATTCATCCCCTTTCCCATCAGCATCACCACCTCGATTCAAGCACACTGCTCTTGCCTGCTACACACCAGACCCCCAATAGTGGAGACCAAATGACCCAGCCCTGCCTTATGCCTCACCCCTGACTCCCCCACTGATGCCAGAAGCCTCATGAGGTGCTGATCCCATGAAGAGCCAGCAGTGCAGGGTCCCTGAAAGGGAGCGGCGTGCCCAGAGCTCACTCCCTGCTCCACGCTTCAGCGGAGCCCATGCATCCATCTCCTGCTTCTTCCTTGATAGGCCCTTGCACTGCAGATCCATGCAGATCAATGCAAAATTAATTAGAGTAATCAACTCAGCTGTACCATGGAGATCATACACGCAGGGTTTTAGGTGACTAATTGGTGGAAGCTGACAGCCAGCGTCCCCAGTGTCTTAGAGGTATTAACACTTTTTTCTCTGTAGATTAATTACCTTTTCCCACCTTCCACTCGATCGGTCCTTTAGCACAGCACTGTTTTGGGGGAGGGGGGGAGGGCAGACAGGTTGGAGACCACAGCTGAGCAAAGCGTGCTGGTTTATTCTGGTGGGGGGACGACCAGCATTTGTCCTCTGGGTCCACCTGTCCCCATGGCTGGAGAAACCACCAGGGCCCTTACCCCTTTGGACATAAATTGCATTGGCACCTGCTTTAAGACCTTTTTACGTTGGCATGGAGGCACAAAGAGACCGGAGTGTAACTGAGGATTCAGGCCTAAGAAACATGGCGGTCAAATGCTGATGGCTGCATTAGTGCAGATTCTGCTCTCCTTGTAACACCTGTGGAACAAAGCACTATTCCTCATGGGTAGTACTAGCCAAGTCTGAGCGTGTCTCTAGAGGCCAGGACAGATACCCGAACCCCAAATGTCACAACCCGTTGGCTTATATGGAACTGAGTTCAGAGTATAGCGCAGCTTGCTTTCAACAAAGGGCAGGGATTGCAGCCCTGGTCTGTGCTTGTAGGCTCAGCCCTGAACCAGAGGGTAGGGTAGCAATTGCTCCACTCCAGGTGCAGCCCAGGGAGGCAGCATGTTTCAGACACCTCTATCTGAGGCTCAGATTGCTCCCTGTTTCCCCCCTGTTACCAGTATATAGTAATATACCCACAGCCCCCACGCCTGCTCAGATGGGCTGGATGGATCACAGGGGGTGAAGCCAGGGGGCCATGCCCTGGAGCAGGGAGAAATCTGGACTCTTGAGCACATACTCACAAAGACCGTCTACCCACACATGTGTCCAGGTCAGGAAATCACAACATTGGGGATGGTACTTTAATATTGAGAGTCTCATATCCTAAAGAATTAGGAGTCTGAACATCTCAGATCACAAGATTGGCTTACAGACTTGAGATTTTAAAGAAAAAGGAAGTATGGTGTCTTGATTATTGAGGGCCCCTTTTGCTCTGGATCTGTAAAAGCTGGACATTTCTTTTATTTTTTAAATGTAAGCTGCGTGTCTCACATAATCACATGACTCCAGGAGCTGGGGCTCCAGGAAAATCACAAAATCTAGGGACTCACGATCAAAATATTGAGTCAGCAGTGTGCCCTTGTTGCCAAGAAAGCTAACAGCATACTGTGCTGCATTAATAGGACTTTGCCAGCACATCGAGGGAAGTGATTATTCCCCCCTAGTCTGCACTGGTGAGGCTACATCTGGAGTCCTGTGTCCAGTTGTGGGCCCCCCTCCCTACAGCAAGGACGTGGACAAGTTGAGAGAGTCCAGTGGAGGGCAATGAAAATGGCTCAAGGGCTGGGGCACATGACTTGTGAGGAAAGGATGAAGGCACTAGGTTTATTTAGTCTGCAGAAGAGAAGATCAAGGAGGGATTTGATAGCAGCCTTCATCTACCTGAAGGGTAGTTCCTAAGAGGATGGAGTTGGACTGTTCTCAGTGGTGGCAGATGACAGAACAAGGAGCAATGGGCTCAAGTTGCAGTAAGGGAAGTTTAGGTTAGATATAAGGAAAAACTCATTAGGAGGGTGGTAAAACACTGGAACAGGTTACCCAGAGAGGTGGTGGAGTCTCCATCCTTGGAGGTTTTCAAAACCCAGCTAGACATAGCTTTGGCTGAGGTGATCTAGTTGGGGCTGGTCCTGCTTTGAGCTGTATGATCTCCTGAAGTCCCTTTCAACTCTACTTTTTTATGATTCTATGGAAATCCCCAGAGCAAGTCGCATGGAAAATTTAAAAAAGGTTTAGTATTGACTTTATCCTCCTCCAACCAAAGACAATGGTGAAATTCAGCGCTGGACCCAATGTTCTTCCAAGGTCCCTTCCAGCCATACAACCTATGAATCTATGAAATCCCCCCTATTTCAATGGGAACAGAATTACCCCAGCCCTGATTACTTTATGAAAATCCCACTCGAAGATTCTCTTAGTGACATCCTGCCCACTCTGCGCATGCTATAATAATATTTTTGATTACTGGACTGGAAAAGGTACGAGCCCACTGCGCAATGTGAAGGGTTAATGTAACTCCGAGAAACCTACCTCCTGCCACATTCAGTTTACATTTACAGATTCATATTTGTTTCAGAGATGGGTCTGTATCCTTCGCTCTGAACATGATTGTCACCAGGCTGTGTACCACCGTCACACAGAACACCCATCAGGAGAGAACTTCAATCCCCGTGTTGCAAAAGCACAAACACCTATCATTTGAGCTAAAGGAGAATCTCCATTAGTTTTTAAGAGAATAGGATAGATGACACACAGTTTAACATTTCGGGATCCATCCAGTGGGACGCACAAGTGGACAGACAGTGCATTCCAATTTAACCAGCAAAGCAAGCTGAATTCTCCCCTGGAGCTGGGCTGGGTATGGAGTTTGATGGTTGTAGTGGCATGCTGAGACACTCTGGAGGGCTGTACTGTCAGGAAAATATTTGCCCTTCATGTGAAGATCTAGGACATTCGAAGGGTTACAGCCTTATATCCCTGCAGTGACAATCTCAGGCAATGCGATGGGTCCAAGGGGGGCAATCTTGCCATGTTAAATTGCAGCAATTCTGGTGCGAATCTACCAATTGCAGTTGATTCACTGGGGCAGAATCTGACCCAGCATGCCATGTAGAGATATCCTCCCCTTATCCAGACTCTGTCTTCATACAGACTCAGTACCAGAACTGTATTTACATGGCATAATATAGTGCCATCCATGTAGAGAGAGATTCCCAAGCTGGTCTGGGCAGCAGGAGCAGTATAGCCGCATTAGCACAGTGCCCTGCCGGCTTTCCTGCCACGGTACCTGGCTCATTCGAAGCTGGCTCAGGGCTCCAGAGCCAGGCATTGTGTTGTGTAGACATAACCTAATTTCTTCCTATTCC
>NW_005842226.1:745379-745739 GCF_000455745.1 Alligator sinensis
CCACCTTTCTACCTTCTTCTACTCCAAGCTTTGCGCTTCCTTCCATGCTGCCCCCTAGGCAGCATTATCTACTCTAATCAGCCAAAAATCACGAGTCAGGCCTCAAAAAAAATCTTGAGACCAGCTGAAAACTTATGAGATTGTCTTTAAACACAGAAAGTGCTGGGTTCCCTTTTTTTTTTCCTTCTGGTTTCTGAAGCTATAGTGTACAATTGTCTACCTGCAATGGGGAGGGCAAAAAACTTCCATTTTGTTTTAACTGAAAGTCTGCCTAATTGGGTATCTCTAGGAACTGGGCCTTTAAGAAAAATTCCAAATGTTTTGAGACGGGAGCTAAAATCATGAGAACTGGCTGCCCAG
>NW_005842226.1:745777-771141 GCF_000455745.1 Alligator sinensis
TCAATGGGACATATCTGGTGTTGAATGCCTCCGTGGTCATTTTGGTTACTTTTGAGTTTCTGCAGCAGGGCAAGCTTAGCCACAGAGGACAAAAATGCAGACATAAAAGGAATGTCAATGTTTTAGCAGGATCCAAGCTGCTGCACATGCCGTGCTGTTTTGTGATGTTGATGCCGACACACTTCACAAGTGCCATTGAAGCATCTTAGCAGCAAAGCAGGGATCTATGTTGAATGCCTTTTTAAAATATCAGCCCCAGCTCAAATGAAAATTATGGGTTTGATGCAGAAATAGCTGGGTGAATTTCCTGGCCTGTTACATAGGCGGTCCATTTTCTTTCACAAATGCAGATCTACAAAGGCAGTGGAAAGACTTTGCTGGACTTTAGTGGACTGTAGGTCAGGCCTTCAGACCAGTGGCATCTGTTGCTTAAACTGAAGGTGAAAAATATGTAAATCATGCACAAACCCCCATGCGGAGGTTTCTTCCTGGTCTGCGGCAATCAGTGTCCTGAAGCAGGAGAGTTTCTGTGCCTTATGCTTTTAAATCCTGACTGCTAGTGTAACAAACTCTGTGGTCCCCGGTTCTATGATCAAGTCGTTACCCTGCTCCTGACTCAGCCCTCTTTCCAGATGGGTGCCAGCCACAGTTATGGCCTCATCAAATGCCACCAAAGACACCTGGAAGAACCCTAGTTACTTGAACCACATTGAGCTGAGCCATTATCCCCCAGCTGACCAAGCTCAGAATCCAAGTCCAGTTATGTGAGAAGCAGGTTTTAATGGCAAACAACAAAAAATGGAAAGTAATGTACCAAATAAACATTAGTGAAACAAAAGTATATTAACTTAGGTTCTTATTGACACCCACCACTAAAACTTAGCTATAGAAAATTAATAAGAGCCTGCGAACACAGAGTCATAGAAAAGGAGAGTTGAAAGGGACCTCAGGAGTCACATAGTCCAGCCCCCTGCTCAAAGCAGGATCATCTGCAACTAAATCATCCCAGCCCAGGCTTTGCCTAGTCCGGTCTTAAAAACCTCCAAAGATAGAGAGCCGCAACTTTTCTATGTAACCTCTTCCAGTGTTTTACTACCTTCCTCATGAGAAAGCTTTTCCATGTATCTAACCTCAACTTCCCTTGCTGCAACTTGAGCCTGTTGCTCCTTGTTCTGTCATCTGCCATCACTGAGAACAGCCCAGCTCCATCCTCTTTCAACCCCCCCTGCAGATATGTGAAAGCTGCTATGAAATCCCCTTCAGTCTTGTTTTCTGCAAACTAAAAAAGCCCAGTTCCCTCAGCCTTTCCTCATAAGTCATGTGCCCCAGCCCTGTAACCACTGTGGACATGATCCAATGTGTATAACTGTATATAGTCACGGCAGATGGTGAAATGCCTTAGCGCATGATTATCATTATGGATATTCAAGTAGCCTCCAGACATCAAGGCTGGGCAGTGAGAAACCATTCTCACCCCACCCCCACCCCCAAAAATGAACTTGCAATGGAAATAAATCAAAAAAGAACAGGAAGGACCATTATTCCCACTTTGTCAATGGGGGACTAAGGCACAGAGATGTTCAGTGACTTGTCCTAGGGAAATCCATGAGCCCGTGGCACAGGTAGGAAGTGACCCAAATCTCCTGGGTCCCTGCTCAGTGTGGTCGCTGCCTGGGTCCTTCCTTATTTGCCTTCTCAGATTTTGTTACAGATTCAAAACTTCTGCCAGCTTGGTTTAAGAAAAGAAATCAGTCACATTTTCCTGCCTCTGTCTTGAGGGGGACATGGTGCCTTTCCCAGGAAAAGGTTTCTTGTGCCTCACTGCCTTGAAAAATCATACTCAGGGGTTTCCTTCACTTTTTAAAAAAGAAAATAGTGATTTAGTCACATTTCCAAGAAAAATAAAACATCTGGGGGCTGGTTGTCTGTTGCTGGGCATCTTCTGCCGCTACTTCTGTTAGCGCAACGTGGTTATGAAATGCTACTGGTTTGGCTGGTTTAGGAAGGAGGATGGTCCAATATCTGGAGTACAAGCAGAGGCATAATTACCAGGGTTGGGGGACAGGGATACCACTGAGTACCAGAGGGAAGGGGGTGCCAAATGCAGGGGTGGGGCTGGAAGGAGTCTCACTTGCTCCAGGGACATAGAAAAGGCTGCTGCTGCCATGATGTGGTCTGCTATGGTTGCTGCTACAGCAGCAGCACAGTGTCCCTGTGCCCAGCGGCTGCTACAATGGGCTGGCTTGTGGGGCTGCTATTCTGGTGCCCCCACTAAGCTGGCATCTGGGGCAATGCCCTGTTTGCCCACCCCAAGAAACTCTACTGGGTCTCAGCCTGAGCTGTGACTTCCGGCTTCAATTCCCTGCCCTGGCTAAGACTCTCCATGTCATCTGGACAGGTCTCTTAGGCCCAGACCCTCGAGGGTATTTAGGTACCGGCCACTCCTGTTGAATTCAAAGGGAGTTGGGTGTTTAAATATTTTATGCGAGCTAGGCCTTAGTCCCCTCTGCCTCAGTTCTCCGTCTGTACAATGGTGTCATGGAGCATAGCACCAAAGACTGAAGTGCTCAGGCACCACAAAATGGGAAGCAGCTTCTGTAGGGCAAAGAAAGATCGGACTCCTGTGCCACACATCACTTCAGAGAGTGATTATTCATGGGCATCTTCGCAGGAAAGTGTAGTGTATATTATGTGGTGGCCCCTTGGCCAGAATCCTATAGAGAGAGAGAGAAATGGAAGAAGAAGGCGATTATTCACTACTCAGCTCCCAAAGAGCAAAGCCAGCACTTCACAGTCCTTTCATCCCTAAAAGCTTCAGAGTGGAAGGAAGGAGAATGGGCTGATCCCCCAAACAGCACCTTAAGTGCTTTCTTTTTTTAACAGAGCATCAGAAAGATAGAGGAGCAGCGTGCGCGCAAAGCAATGAATCAGCCACCGAGCAAACAAGGCAGAACCGCTCCATGCAGTTTACTGGGATTTGCCAAACCTTAAAAATAGATCCTCATGTGTTTCCTTTTATATGGGCTTCCAAGCTTTATCTCCCTTGGTTCTCAGGAAGTGCAATAAACTTGCAGTGCATGGCTTAGAGCAGCTTGAATTATTCATCATGAATAATATTTGTTGCCTTTTTCTTCTGTTCACAAATCGATCCCCATTTATTCTGCAGCATATTTGTTATTTGGGACCATTCACGTGCTGAACAAAAGATTTGTAGCTTGCGGTTGGTTTGCCAACCACTCCCTTTGACCACTGCTGTTCCAAATGTGGGATTGGCCACCTAAATCATGATGGCATTACTTCTGCTCCCTGATTGCGTGATGGAAACGAAAACCAGCCACACCTCAAACATTTGGATGAATGAGAATGTGATCACAAGGCGGGTTGTGAACAGGAGGTAAGGATGGATTCAACTCCAGCAGGGCATCAAAATGGGAATTAATGGTTGCAAATGCTGCTTTGTAAATATTCAGCAAACCCTAGGGCGTGCATGCACCACCATAACAAAAAAGTATAGAGACTACAGAAGAGCAACAGAATCTCAATCTGCTGCCTCTTGGGCTTTCCACAAATACTATTGCATTGGGTCGTCTCTGAAAGGGGCCTCTGAAGAAAGGTGAGTCTGCACTACCTGGTAGGGATTACTCTATGTATGCTGGCAATTCATGACTAGTACAGTTTGTATAAGCATGTGGACCAGATCCTCAGGTAGAATAAAGTAACACCTCCCTACTGTCTCCAATGATCAGTTTACTCCAGCTGAGAATTTGGTCCTATGTTAGGAACTGTACTGTGTGCACTGCTCATTTAAATGAGAGAGATCTCCTGCCGCTTCCCATCTACCATTTTGTGTCCTGTCACAGAAGAGACAGGAACACTGCTTGCTCCCTTCAAGACCCTATTCAAGTTCTTTCTTGTGTTCTCATTTTCCTTTAATCCAAAATAAGCTGTTCAAACTGAGCAAAGACAGTGGCTGTCTGTGGGGGGAGAAGTGTAGCAGTGTGGCTAAAGCACTGGGGGTGGTGTTCATTGTAAAGGCACAGAGGGACTGTTGAGAAAGGCACAACGAGCAAAAGGAGTAAACATAGAGCCTGATGGATCCCAAAATCAGAGGGATTTTTGCATGTGATTTCAAGTCATATAATAAGAGAAGAGGCAACCCACAAATTGGGCGCATCTACGCATGATGCTTTAATGTGCATTAGCATAAATTAATGTGCATTAAGGGCACACGTCTACATGTGTGCACCCTTAATGCACATTAAAAATGGTGAATTTAGGCACAGATACTTAAAGCACATTAACACACGTGGAAATGCGGTAAAGCATGAACGCTGCATGTGTGGACTGACTTGAGACTGACTTGAGTTCCAAGTCAGTCCACACACAGCATTCATGCACTTTAATGCCTGCATGTGTAGATGGGTGCCTACACCCACTTAATGCGTATTAAGATAATGCACATTAAAGTTAGGAGTGCTTAACTGCACATGTAGACACACCCACTGTGAGTCAAATTCCAGGTTTGTGTATCAGACAGAGGCAAAATCCTGGTGTACCCACTTCTAAGCTGGAGGGAAAAGAGGAGGAGTTGAAATCAGGAGTTCACCTAAGTTTGGTGAGCTCAGATTCAGGGTTTGGTGGGCATCTGACTCTGAACTCAGATCTAGATTGGAGCCCAGGGCTCAAAACTGGGGCTCATGCCCATCCCTAAGTATAATAAGAAAGAGGTGGTTCGCTGTGTTAGTCTGAAGCCAAGCAGAAGACAGGGCTCGGGGCGGTACTTCAGACACGAAACTGGTTCAGACAAAAGCTGATGAAGCTCTCTTCCCAGGGAAGTGGTCCTCGCCCCTACCTGGGGCAAATTCAAGAGGAGGTTGGACGATCACCTGTCTGGGGTCTTGTGAACCCAGCATTCATTCCTACCTGTGGCAGGGGGTCAGGATACATGATCTGTTCTGGTCCCTCCTGACCCTAGCTACTATGAAACTATCTGATGAAGTAGGCTGCCATCTGTCAAGGCTCATGCCTCTCTAAACCAGTTAGTCTCCAGGTACAACCCTGCTCTGCCTTCTTCCTATTTATAATAAAAGGCTGCCGGGCTGTGGACATAGCTTCCAGTTTCCCAAAGGCTGTGGATATTCACAGTTTCTCATACTCCCTTGTCCATGGAGGGGCCAGGAAGGACTAGATCCTGGGTTTTTCTACTCTGGCTGTTTTTACACCAGTTTCAAGGTGGGTAGAGCTGAACGGGGACACCGCATGCCACGTGGCAGAGCTGGCGCTGTAGAGCGTGGCTTGCACAAAGCCGAATGCAGTGTGGCCAGCTGAGCTTTCCCTTGTGCCCCTCCCTTCCGCAGGGCTGAGAGATCTGTTAAATGCGCCGTGCGGATATTTCCCCCCATCTATTGTTTATTATTGAAAGTTACAAGAAGCTAAAGACCTCCACAATTATCTGGGAGCCACTTAAGTGCAATTGAGCACCTGTCACTAACTGAATAGGCTGCATCACCCTAATGACAGAAGAGGAGAAAAGAGGCAGTTCAGCAATGATTAGGAAGCTGGCGATTTACAGCTTCGCAGTGCCCAGTACAGAGATCTGAGAAGGTGCTAAAAAAAATAAATATAGAGAGATATAAAAGAGAAAGGAGAGCGAGACAAGAGGCCGCGAGGCTGCCTGGCGGTCCCAGCATGGTCTTGGACCCCATCATGGGGAACCAACTCTTACCTTGGAGTGACAAGGACCCTTGCAAAGGGTTGGAAAGTCAGATGTGCATATCATAGCTAATCATAGGGCTGGAAGGGACCCCGAAGGATCATCAGGTCCAGCCCCCTGCATGACCAGGAAAGACATCCCCAGCCAGGTGACCGTCCAGCCTTCTCTTGAAGACCTCTAGGGTAGATATCAAAGTCCAGCATTTAGCTCAGAAGTACAGGAATCAGCTCCCCAAGTTCCAGCACACATGACTTAAGCTTCTAGTGGATATTTAGGTTTGGTGGCTGACCAAAAAAAAAAGAAAAACAAAGAAAAAAATGAGAAAGTGCCCATGTTCTTACTGGGGAAAAAAAATCATTGCACTTTGGGTGAAATGAAACTGGTTTTCAGCCCAAAAGGGAACAGTTTGTTTCATGTTCAAGAGCGCATTAAAAATATATCATTTCATGATGTCTGGTGTCATCAGACCCCATATCCCTTCTGACCCTAAGCACTATGATACTATGATACTATTATACTTGAAAATGAAAAACTCAAAATGCTTCCTTTTGAACATTTCAGAATGTCCCCAAAATATCTGAGGTTTTTTTCTTTATTTGACCAAAACTCTCAACCCTTTTGACCATAAATATTTTTGGTTGCATTGTACTTCCATTTTTTAACAAGTACACCATCTGCCAGAAAAAAAAATCATCCAGGGTTAGATGCCCATCTCCAGAGGGCTCGTGTCAGCAACCAAAGTGCTACGGTTTCTTCCCAAATTTCTGACACTCTCCAGGTCTTCTCTGCTCTATTCCCATCTGTCTGCTGCATGAACGGTGTGGCTGCTGGCAAGATAGGTTTGCACCTTGTAGACCAACCAATATATGTGTGTGTGTGTGTGTGTGTGTGTGTGTGTGATCTCTCTCTCTTACACACACAAGCTTTTGGGAGCCCTGACTCACTGACAGTTTTTGACAGAGTGAGCTTGGGCTCACAAAACCTTGTGCCATATGCCTATATCTACTTTGGTTAGTCTACAAAATGAAAATCTACCCTTGCCTTCTACTGGACTTCAGACTAACACACCTAACTACATCTCTGTGCTCAAAGATGTGGCTGAAAATGTCTTAAAAGTAGATTCTCAGCCAACAGCATGCCCTTGTTGCAAAGAAGGCTAACGGCATAGTAGGAGCGTTGCCAGCAGATCAAGGGAAGTGATTGTTCCCTTCTATTCAGCACTGGTGAGGCCACATCTGGAGTACTGGGTCCAGTTTTGGGCCCCCCACTACAGAAAGGATGTGGACAAATTGGAGAGTCCCGCTGGGGCATGACTTATGAGAAGTGGCTGAGGGATCTGGGCTTATTTGTTCTGAAGAAGAGAAGATAGAGAGGGGATTCAGTAGCAGCCTTCAACTCCCTGAAGGCGGGTTGCAAAGAGGATGGAGCTGGACTGTTCTCAGTGGTGGCAGGTAGCAGAAGAAGAAGCAATGGGCTCAAGCTGCAGCAAGAGAAGTTAATGTTAGATATAAGGAAAACTTTCTCACTAAGCGGGTAGTAAAGCACTGGGGCAGGTTAACCAGAGAGCTGGTGGAGTCTCCATCCTTGGAGGTTTTTAAGACATGAGTAGACAAAGCCTTGGCTGGGATGATGTAGTTGGGGCTGGGCCTCCTTTGAGCAGGGGGTTGGACTAGATGTGACCTCCTGAGGTCCCTTCAACCCTCCTTGTCTATGATTCTGTGATTCTCTTGTGAGGTTTCCCATCGTCCATGTTTGTTACCACGCCAAAAGAAGGTGAAGGAAGTCTTGGTTAGGGTATACTAGGCTGGTGTTTCGAGGGAAGGGGAGTTTACCAAACTCTGCCAAAACTTAAATTAGTTTCTGATAAGAGTCTGAGTGCCAGTTGTCAGAGGGGTGCAGGCTCTGCTCACCTGCAACATAGTAGCAATTTGCTGAAGAGTTTAATTGTCTCATTCCTCAATCATTGCCTGGAAAACTCAGTGTCCGGCCTTCCCTGCTGCTATGGGGAACCTGATGCCAGCCAACACCATCCTCAGAGTTGGGCATTATGTGTCTAATCGATGAGGGGTTGGGCTGTTGAGTCAGTGAGAGGCTTATTCCTCTGCTCCCTTCTTCACGGGGATCAAGGAAAGGGTGCAGGGGTTGTGGAAGTGAACAGCCCTCACAGCTGCACTTGGCTGAGGGGAATAGCAGGAGAACGACGGTCCAGGCACAATGCTGAGCGATACAGACTGTGCAGCAACTAGGACAGCCTGGGGGTGGATGACACTACAAAGCCACAGGCCAGTTGCTTTTGTTCATGTAACGTGTTCATGGGTGTGTGTTACTCTACCCACTTGTAAAGGATACAGGGCCAATACAGCCCCAGCTCAAGAGTCTGCCTTCTGGGAAGGCTGATATCTTCTCTGCCACACCAGAGACTGAATTCACTCGTTCTAGATTCAGGGCAAAAAGTGGAAATTTCCAAATTTCCCATGAAATGAAACTTCTGAAAACTTGTGGCTTGGGATCATTGACGTATTTTGTTTTGATCATATCATTTTGATTCAGTGCACATTGATCTCTTAATGAAAACGCAGCATCAACTATGAGAGGCATTATATATACTTACGATTAATCTAAAAGACATGTGAATCATCATAGCATACAATTACTTTATTATAACAAAAAATTAAAACGAAATGTATCAAAATGAAACACTTGGCCTTTTTGCCCATCAAATATCTGTTGATCGGCATTGACATGTTTTCATGAAATGTTGTGATTTTTGACTGAACCACATTTTTTTTAACAGAAAAATATTCTGGCAACAATGTCTGCGGATGGAAACAGTGGCAGACTTGCCACAGTGGATGGGCACACACACGCATGCGCACACGTGTGTGTGTGCATGCACACATGTGCGTGTGCATATGCACACTTGCATGAGCTACGTTCCATCTCTAGGAGACTGGATGCGTTTCCTTTTTCTGTGCAGTTATTTCCCTTGCTCTCAAAGGCTTGTCATTTGGGACACAAAGCAATGTGGGAGCAGATTTTGAACACGACTCAGCTCGCCTTTCAGCTTCTAAATAAGGAGCCAGAATTTCAATAGCACTGAGCAATCAGGATGCCCTCACCGAGCTGAGCTCTTCTAAAACCCAGCCCATGGTAATTCTTGGCCAACACATGCAAACTTTGCATCAAACACCTCATCATTTCCCATCTGAAACAGGACAAGAAAACTGGGATAAGCACCCAACAATGTGCAGTGAGTGCAGATGGTGAGGACCTCAGCTTTCGGTCACATCTGGAAGACTTTTGCTTCTAATGGCCCAGTGACCACAGTGCCAGGCTGTCCAATACCAGCATGGCAAGACCAATGCTGGATGGAACAACAGCACATACGGCACCAGCTGCTGCAGAATTTCTCAGGAGATCAGTGGTCTTGGTGGCAGGTGTGCAGTTAACAGATGGGGCAGGAGACCTAGAACAGAGAAAGTGCCCTCAGCCCCTGAACCCTTTGATTTCCTCCTCCTTCTTCCCGGACCCAGGTGATGGTAACACGGCTGAGACACCCCATCTGCAGCTATCCTCCTGGAGCTCCTCATGAGGAGGCTGGTGAGGTCCCGCAGTTCCACCCAGTGACATGGGACCACTTGGGTTGGCTACATGCACCCAGTGTGATTGGGGGGGGGGTCTACACCAAACCCCACCAATGTGGGTGGCATAGGGTACCAGTCCCACTGTTAACCCATGCTGTGGGTGTTCTACCTGCTGGGACTGTGCTAAGTAGTGCCCGCTGAAGCCCGGCACTCTTATTCTGCACTAAACCTACTCACTGAAGCAATCACCGCCTCCTTACAGAGAGGCTGAACATGCACCCAAAGGCCCCCCTGGGACAGAGAGCACATGCTGGTGCCTCCTTAGCTCTGCTGTCAGGCACCAACAGGCCAGCCATTTCCAGGGTTGGTGCAGGCTGACTTCCCAGCCTGGTCCAGAGGCGGGGCAGACAGGCCCTTTGGGTCCTGCTCTGAAGGAAGGGCATTAGTTTTAGGCAGGGTCTTCATGGAGAGAAAGTATTAAATCAGCCACACCCCAGCTCAGGGAGACTGTCCTCATTCACCTTCATGCTATAGTAGCACCAAGCAAGGCAGGGCACCATCATCATGCATAGTAGGAGATGGTCCTTGCCCCAAGGAGCTTACAGAAGGAGTGACTTGGCCAAGGCCATCCAGGAGATCGGTGGCAGAGCCAGGGCTGGAACTCAGCTCTCCTGGATGAAGCCTAATTCAGCGGTCTCGTCACTAGAGCAAACTGCAGATGTCTATGCCAGGGCCTCCACTGGGGTGAGCACAGGCCACTGAAACTGCCACGCTGCAGAGTGTCCCAGGGTGATGCCAGGCATCTTCCCGCCATGCCAGAGCCCAGCAAGGAGCCTGCTGCATTGCAGCTGGGTACCAGGAGCAGTCTCTCGCCCTCGCCAGCCAGCGCTGTCACAGCACAAGGCCCATTATCTGGAAGGGGGTGTTTGGCTGAGGTAGTGAGGAGGGGCCCAGGCCTGAGAGCTGATGGGATGGCCCCCCACATCTCATCTCATCCCCATCCTGGGAAGGGGAAGGGAGGCATGCGCTGTAGAAGGCACTGGGGGTGGAGGGAGAGAGTGCCAACCTGGAAAGACTCATCAATAGAAACATAAAATTAAAATAATTTGCGTCAATTCTGCTGAGTGGCTGTTAGGCCTAATTGTTATTGACTCACAGCCATAATTATTAAGGATCATACAGAGCTTTGCTGGCAGGCAGGGCAGGATCAGTGCTGTTGCATGGGCTGGGGTGGGGGCAGCCAGGGCAGCCAGGTTTAGGGCTCATGGTGTGAGTGAGGGTCCGGGCCCCTCTTATTGTGCCCATGGGTGCAGCCAGGTAAGGGAGGCAGGGGACACTGGCTACCAGGGTATTCCCATGGGTGGGGGTGAGAGGAGCTATTGGGAGCCGAGGAAGGATAAAGATCAGCCACAGCTCTTCTCTCGTCTCCACCTACCCATGCTCCCCTAGTTCTGCCCGGGCACGTCCCACCTGGGCTCCCCACTGCTGCTGGTGAATGGACCGTGGTGGTGGATGCTGAGCTCTTATTGAGCACTGCTCATCCATCACTTGCTAAAGAGGTCAGGACCACTGCTCCCCAATTCACAAATGGGGAAACTGAGGCACAACATCACAGCCCACCTTTCCGCTGAGGGGCCACAACTCAGCTTTCATGGGTCCCACATCACAGCTCACCACACAAAGCCTTCAGTTCCTCCAATAAAGAATCATAGAAAATGCAGACTTTTCTCTCCTCACTTCCATTGGTGAATTGGTGATCATGTTGCTACCCAAAAACTCAGTCAGTCAGGAAGCTTCATACGAGAGATGGCCCAGGCTAAACAGCCCCTCGCCTCCACCCACCACGGAAACTGCATGGGATTTGAAATCTAGACCTGTAACTTGCTCCACAACTTGCCTAGATCTGGCCCCACATGCCACATCAGACCAAACTGCATGCACATGCATGCATGAACATGTATGCACATACATGCGCGCATGCTTATACATACAAAAATACAAACGTGCATGCACAAATGTGTTCACATGTACATGCATGTGAGCATGCATGATCATACCCATGCATACACATCCATGAATATACACACACATGTACATACAGCTACATTTGTGCTTTCTCCAAACTCTGTAGTGTTCAAAATTCAGACCTCGATTCACCCACATAGGCTTGTTTTAGCCAGACTCATGAGTGTCAGTGACTCGCGGTGTGCTACCGCTGATCCCATGGTTACTGTGACCAGGAATGCTGTATTTATGAGTGTGGAGATACACTAAGAACAGCTGTGTGTGTGGCACTCCTCACCTGAGCAAGAAACACAAAGGCCACACCCTCACCAGCTTCTTGGCCATAATTTGGCAGCCTCAGATGAGAGGATTTGGGGTAGTTTTCTGAAATCACACTTGGACATCTGTCCTGTTGAGGCAAAGAGGGGTGCTAACCAGTCCTAGGCTATGAACATCTCCAGGTCTCCATTCCCCGTGCCCAGAAGTTAACTCCCACCAACATAAGAGTCCTACTCTCTAAGGGCCCAGAATGGACCCTGTGGTTCCCCTTTCTCCCTCCAGAAGGGCTTGGGTAGCCTCCCTCACCTTAACCCCTGCTCACTCCCCAGTTTGGTCATGGGTGTCCCTTGTTTGCAAAGGCTGAGACTCCCAAAGCTGTACTCAGCAGCAGTGCCCAAACTTTTGTGACCAAGAGACAACTGTCCACCCTCAGCACTCCCCATTGCCAGAAGAAAAGGTCTAGTGCACCCCATGAGCTACTCACCACGGCCTCATGGGCCAACCGCGGTCCAGATGCTGCCATCTGAGAACTGCTGGTGTACTGGAGCTGGCAGCCCATTGACCATTGGCCAATGGCTTCCTCCATAGCTTGGCATGTGTAACAGTGCCTGGCAGGTGAAGGCCTGGCAAAGTGCAGGGGGTGCCTGGAGGTGACACACAACTCCTTTCATACTGGGAGAGGGGAGGGAGGTGAACCGGAAGGAAAGAAAAAAACGAGCGAACAAGGGAGGGGATGGAGGGAACAGATGGCAGGAGGAGGAGGCGAAGGGAAGGGAAGAGAGGAAGGACGGGGAGATGGGGAAAGCCGTGCGCCAGCTGCAGATGCAGGGCTATGTCATTTGTTAGGTGCAGCACGAGGCGGTTTTCTCCCCTCCTTCCTCCTGCCTTTGTTTCTGTCGGCAGCGCAGCCCCGAGCAGCATGGGAGCTGGATCAATAGGCACACAGTGTTTGCATGGATCATACATGCAAAGAGCACGTTCCAGAATCAATGCCGAGGTCTCGCAGAAGGGAAAAGACAGGTTCCGCATCGCCACTGGATGGATGGTTTCCATAGCAATGGGGCTGCTCTCCCACCCGCCCGCCTCCTCCTTGCCCTGCATCCAGGGCCGGCTTGGCCCAAATGGAGGGACGCAGCACAACAGCCTGGCTCCTGCAGCACGGCTCCGAGACAATGCGCTTCACGCTGAACTTCTGGGCCATCCGGGAAGGCCACATCCGAGCCATCTGCAGAGGAGGGACCTCCTGCAGCCAGTTGGGGGCTCGGGGGTGGATCTGGGCACCAGCATGTTGCTGGCACTCTCCTCTTTGTTCTCTTATGGGCACACATTTCTCTGGCAAGGACAAAGAGGATGCAGCTGGAACAGAGATGTAGGCACACACCCTCTCAGCTGGCCCACATCTCACCCCTGCACAGACGCAGGGCCCTGGAGCGGGGCAAGCCGTTGTGGCTTTGTGCAGAACAGTCCCTGGGGGTGAGGATGCCCATTGTGTCTCAGGAGTGATGGGTGGAAAGCTGGCCCCATGGTCTTACGATGCCAGGGCTATAGCCTGGGCTCAGGCGAGGAGGGCTCCCCTATGCTAAGTTAGTGCAAGTCATCCAGTAGGCTGAGAGGAGAAGAGAGGGACCCAAGCCTGGGGGGAAAAAAAGTTCAATTTTGGCCTCTGGTCAAGGGACCATTTCTTGCTTGATGCTTATGTGGGGTGAGAGCAGAGGCCAGGTGGCTTCAGGGGATTTGGGCAGATACTCCATGCCTTTTGGCTTAGCCCTGGCAGTACACAGGGGTGGTGCCAGCAGGGACCATGGCGGTGGGCAAAGACCAACAGTTTAAAACAAGGACAGGCCTGTAGCTGTGTTTGATTCAGGCTCTAAGACTGCATCCATTCCTGCGTGGACTAAGCCGCTTTGGACACCACTGAGCCGGAGGAGGAAGAGAGATTGTCCATTGACCCCAACGGGCCTCCTGTACATGATTCGGTGGGAGGAAAGGCATCCCCTCACCATTAGGGGCCAGTGGCATGAGCAAAGGCACTGGGAGAACAGATCAGGCCAATGGATGGATCACACTCATAGAGTAAGGGGCACTAGCCGGGAAGACAGGAGCGTGATTGTGGGGGACACTGCTTACCTGAGCCAGGAGAGAAATGGGAGGTCTCCTTCACTCCCAGCCCTTTCTCAGTCATGTCCTGAGCTTGCTGGTGAGGCCTGGGGGGAAACCCCACCACCCAGTGTCAGGATCTCCATGTCCCCTTGTTGATGGGATGAGATGGTCTAGTGGCCAGGGAAAGACATGGAGTCTACAGCCATGGGTCTGTGATAGTCTGGCACTGGGCAGTCACTTAACCATGTGGTTCATTGATAAAAGAGACCAATGCCTTACTGATCCAGTGCCCAGATCCACACACCTCTCAATTTACTAGCTAACTAAATAGGAACCAGATTTTTAAAGGTATTTGTGCTTGTGCCTTTTAAAATCCTGGTGCTAACTCACTAACTGTTCTTTTTCTTTCTCTTATTTCCTTTCATGTCCAGCTTGCAGTTCTGACTGCAAGATCTCTCTCCAGTTGTTCCTTGAAATCCTGGATCTGAACTCCCACAAACTTTGGAGAAGGTGTGTGTGCTCAGGATCCAAAACACGCCTGTCAGGGCCCTGCTCTAATGATAATCCTTACCTATCTACCTGCTCCCTTCCCAGGAGGGTTGTGAAGATTAATTAGATAATGCATTTAAAGTGCTTTGCAAATGAAAAGCACTGTAGGCCAGTGGTCAGAATCCTTAATGGATCCAGATGTTGCACAATGAAGAACGATGGTGTTAGCATTGTTATTATATATCCTGATCCTCCCCAAGTGTCTAGGAGAGGAAGGTCCACTGTGCCCCGTGTCCCACCCAGTGTTCCTAAGACTTTTATCAAAGACTCCACAATGCCATTAGCCAAGCATAAACCTGTGGCCCTTCTCCATTCCCCCTTAGACTTCCAGGTCCTACTTGATTTCGCTACATTTTGTGTTTCACCTGTAAGCTTGCTCGGACCAGAGAGACGCGGGAGGCTGTAATGGCTGCAACGCCAGCCAATACTTCCCAGCCAATAAAGATATCTAAGGGTAATCATTAAGCCCTTGCTAGGAATGCAGCCCACGTTGAGCAGGGAGGGAGCGAGACTGCTGTAAACGTCCTTGCAGAAAGTGCGTGACCTTGGGAAGGTGCTTTCCGGCGGAGACCTGTGATCCTGGAAGGGCTTGGAGTTCAGCCCAGCACCCAGGTGGTTCCTGTGACCTCATCTGAATCCTCCAGGTTGGGTAACTGGGTAGGACAGGGTTCTCCAGGCAGAGCCAAGGTTTCCTGCCTCCTACACTGGCTGGAAATGGTTTCTCACAATATTTTGAATGTGCCATATCCACATCCAGCAATGCACCCGGGGAGACCCGGGAACCAAGTGTGGCCAGAGACTTGGGTTTGGGGCTGAGCTAGAGGCTTACAGCCACTTGTGCCAGTGGCAGCTGTCATTTTGACAGCCTAAAAGAGAAGAAGCTACAACCCACCACCACTCCCACCTTCTCTAGTGTCTCCCCCATGGTGAAAAGCGAGGCCAGTCTCTTGCCCATCTGTCTCGTTGAGGCTGCTGAGAGATATAATTTAGCACTGACAGTTGCTGTGGAGTTTGCAGCATCTCACTGGAACATATTCGAGTCCCATCCTCTGCAATTGTACATACACACCCGTGTACCCGAGGACTCCCCATAATTGCCACTTCAACACCTTCACACACAGCTACAACTCACATGAACTACCAAAGCAGGCAATAGCTAGTCACCTCGGAAGAGTTGCTGCTGACCCAGGGTGGAGTCAAATTGGAGTCCGACACCATGCCATTTTACAAGTCACTTTGTTATAAAAAAGGACTCAGCAATGGGCAGTGAGACTGACTAGTCCAGGCATGGCCAACTTGCAGCATGCATGCCACAAGTGGCATGGGCAGTGTGGCACACAGCAGATCAAGGAGCGGGCAGGCAGCACCATGGCATTTCTGGCCAAAAGCAGAAAGCAGAGCAGCAGATCAGGTGGGGGAAAGGGATTGCAGTGACACTCAGGAAGGGTGTGAGGCTAATTTGTAGCACAGCTGCTAAAAAAGGTTGGCCCCCACTGGACTAGCAGACCTGTGCAAGCAAAGCTCTCCTGATTTAGTACTAACAGTATGTTAGTACTAGCAAACTCAGGGTAGAGATGCAGCTAACAGGGGGAAAGTGAATATGAACTAGGTTAGACTGGCAAAAACTTTGCTTTTATTCGTTTGCCTTTGTATCAAATGGGGTCAGCTGGAGTGGCAAAATAGACCTTTATAGCTGTATAATAGCATCTACATTAGGGCTCTTGCTAGTATAGAAATGTTGGAGAAAAGTTCCACACCAACCAACATGGGTCTAAATAAGAGGGTCTAAATGTACAGGCTCTAAATTGAACACTTGGGGTTATATCTCCCAGGGCACTGCACGGGCGAAGGCTCCTGCTCTGATCTGCTAGCATTTTACAGCCCCTTTGAACCAGTGGAAGTATGAGGACATGGAGATTTTGGCCCTTTGTTTCTGCCTTCTGGTGTGCTGAGAGCAGGGATAGAGCTTCCTGTAACAGCATCCGAGGGTTTTACACCAAGGACAGATTGGCCCTTGCTGTGTTTAAAACATTTTTTTTTAATCGGCAGGGAAGTAAATGTAAAAAGTTGCCTGTGCAGGAATTAGGCCTTTTGGCTGATAGTTTGGGAAGCATTTGTCTCCATTGTCTGTAAATTAGTCTTCCACAGGAGAGTCATCAGATGGCTAATACAGCCACAGATGAAATCACCCATCATTAACTATTCAAAACGAGAGGTCTGTAAAAGCTCGGTCCAATAAATCCTCACCCGCAGCCCAGGCAGGACAGGAGCTGGCAAGAAGAGGGAGCGGGGCTAGGTTTGGCTACTCGGGTTGGGAAGGAGAAAAGGGCTCACGGTAGGAGAATCAGCACGTCACAGCTTCAGGGCTTCCCGCAACCCAGAGGGGTTATCTCCTAGGGCAGGCATTGACCTGAGAGTAATCCAAGACTTAGTACCGCAGGCTCGGGGCAGGGACCTCTTCATTTACTTGGAACCCGTCTCTTGGGGATGGGTCTCTGGATCCTTCTCTTGGTTTTAGCAGGGCCCCTGGAGCTAGGAAAACTCTGCTCCTTCTGATTTCTGATGATTAAGCACAATGTTATTAATTATACATGATTTTATTATTAATTTACTGTATTAATCTACACAGACCTGGCCCTGTTGTGCTGGATCCTCTACAGCCAGAAGGAAGAGACGGTCCTTGCCCCAAACAGCTGAGAACCTAACCAAAGGGTGGAAGGGGAAGCAGGGGCTCAAGGCAGTATCAGACTGCGGCACCAATGGGGGCAGAACCCAAGTGTCCAGATCCCCAGCCAGTTCCCTGCCCACTGCCCTCAGTGTGGGTGCATGTAGTATGTTGATGGGGGTGAGACCTGCTCTACACATAGAGCTTGTACCAGGAAAACTTCTCCACCCCTACCCATGTAGTTACACTGTCAGGATCGCTAGTGTGGACACAGCTGCGCTGGTACACCTGCCTCACAGCTTGTTCTTCTTGGGTACAAGGTTGTGATCCAAGCACATTTATTCCAGTGCAGCTGCACTCCCCCATGTGCATGTGTTGGCAGGGAGGAGGAATGAATGCGGGGGAACTTTCGTACAGCCAGTGTCTCCAGGCTCACAGTGTTTCATGGGATTGGAAGTTAGTGAATTATTTGTTGCCCACTTGTTCATAAAACTGGAAAGCTGTAGGATGACTGTGGGACCAGAGGAGGGTACAACGGGGGGGCTTTGCTTGGCATGACACCAGGATTACAAGCTGGCGGCCAGGTTGCTACCAGCTACACACTGGCCTTAGTGTGTGACCTCTTTCTTCCATCCATGCTAGGTGCTGCACCTTTGTGAGGGACGGCACTTGGCATGACGCTTGGGGACTCCAGAGCAGGCTGTAGGTCTGTTGGGCAGCTGGCTGGAGATTCAGCACCCGCCGCCAGCAAGTCCAATTTGAGCAGACTGTGCCAGCCCACTGCAGGAGAGCCAGAAAATGAAATTAATGGGAGACGAAGGGCTTTCTTAGTGCCTTGCCCCTTGTGCAAACTTCTACCCCAGCGCAAAGTGCACTCCAATCACAATCGGGGCATTTTACAGCTGCCTGGTGCTGGCCAGAGAGAATTAGCCCTGCTAAGAGCTAACAGGCATCAACGAGCCATGCTGTAGCAATGCCAGGCAAAGCGTTATGTGGTGTTTTGCATGTTCATAGCCCTACACGGACACGCTAAAAGCTCCTCACAAAACCCCCAGAGCAGAGTGAGTGTGTAAATCACTATCGTCCACGTCCTCCTCTCCACTCTGCTTAATCTGTGCTGCCCCGTACTGTCCGTTCTCCCGTGCTGGCAGCGCAGTGTGGTTGCACCCCATTCACTGCTCCTTTTATTCCTTCCTGAGACAAGGAGGGGGAGGAAGAAAATAAACCCCACAGTCATTTCCCCTCGACTGCGTTGTGATGGACAGTGAGGGGGATGTCGAGGGACCTGGGTATCATGCCCCCAGCCTTGCCGCTCCTGGACACATCACTTTCCCTTTCCGCGCCTCTGTTTCCTTTCCTGCCCTGTCTGTTCCCATTGGGATGTTCTTTGTGGCAGGGACTGTCGAGGGGCTTCTTCAAAGCCCAGGAAAATGGGGTTCAGATTTCAGAAGGGGGTTTGCAAGCCATGCTGAAATATGCAGAATACACCTCAAGGGGAGCTTGGTCAGCCCCAGGGTTATGCATCATATCACCCCGTGGGACCAGGGGTGCTTCTCTGCACAGGAGGAAGCATTACCCCTCCCGGGGAACACCGTTCAGATGACTTCCCAGCTGGAGAAGGGAGGGAGTGTGAGAGCTCGGGTGGAAGAGGAGTGAGTTCTTTGTTGCCTGGAGCTTGTTAAATCCATAAATTGAAGAGAAGAATAAATAAAAAATCAAATCTTGACTTCTGAAAAGCGTTTCTGTGGGGAGCTGCTTCCCTGAATCTTCCAGGCTCGGCCGCTGTCAATAAATCAATAGCTGATGCAGGCCGGCTGCAATCGGTTGCAGGAGAGCAGGCGCATGATGGATGGACAGTGGAGAGGAGAATCTAAGAGATAGGGCAGAGGTGAAGCTCACCTTGAGCTTTATTGTTTGCCACTGACAGACGCCGTAGCGTGGAGGAATTAACCGAACTGCTAACAACGCCAGCAATACTACTACCGTGTTTCCCTGCCCAAGCATCATTCAGCTGGGGAATCACACGGTGCTTTAACAATGTTCACTCCCCGGGTTTCACTAACCCTGCAGCAGGGCAGGGAGGAGCAGCCTTTCACAGACAGCAGACGGGTAAACCGAGGCACAGAGAAGCTAAATGACATGCCTGCATTACATAAGGCCGGGATCAAAGCCCAGGCATCCCGACTCCCAGCTCTCTATACCCCAACGGATAGGCAAGGGGTGTCCTACTCACATATGCCCCAAATGTGCAGATGCAGGCTTCCTCAGGACGCAAAGGATTTCCCAGGCCAGATCCAGGCCTGGTGGCGGGACGTAGCCATGCACAGGTGAAATGTAGCCACAGCTCAGCCCTGGCACTGCTGATGTGTGCCCATCGGGGCTCCATAGCGGGGAAGTGGGTGGCAGGTCCCATCCCTGCCTTCTGGGAGCCCTGCAGGCTGGGTGAAATGGCTCCTCAGGCTGGATCTGACCTGCAGGCCACGTGTCGGAGAGTCCTGTTCAATGCCACGGTCCTCTCCCATAGCTGGGGGTAGTACTCAGGAGTCCTGACTACCAGTCCTTCCGCTCAAACTTCTGGACAGCACTGGCATAAATTGCAATATATTCCCCTTTCTAGATATTCAGTTTTACTGCATGGGTATCCTGCTGCTCCCGGTGGCCAGAGCATGAGCAGGGGTGGATGCGAGAGGAGCTGCTTCTTGTTAGGCAATAGAAATGACGGCTCCCTAATCTACACTTGCAGTAACACATTGGATGCTTGGACCTGAGAACTGAAAGCAAGGACTCCTGAGCTCTATCCTCATATTTGAGATTAGGACAGTGCAAACCTGACACATTTTTGCCCCACTTTGCTTCTTCAGTCAAATCAGACAACACTGGACTGGGGCAAAACATGGAATGATTCACCTATACAAGATTTCATCAGAAAGTTGGGAGTGAATAAAAGGCTGGAAGAAAGAGGGAAATCTGACCGAGATGTTATAACTTTCCAGAGCTTCCTGCTTCACCCAATGCACCCAGAAAATGTTCATGGAGAAATGAAAACATTGGGGCACATGTATGTTTTACTACAGATTTTAAAAGCCAATTCATGGGCACTTCTTTCTTTTCTTTAGTGCAAAAGCTATTGCAGAAGCAACTGCAGAGCAAAATAGCAGCCCTGTCATTGTGGTGGGCCACACCATAAATAATATGGGAGCTCCCCCTGCAGATTCTGCAGAAAACTGTCCATCCTCTGCGACTAAGCCCAGAGCTGTATTTAAACCAGTGCACAGAAAAGGGCAGGTGTACTATCGGTTACTTCAGCACTAGAAATCCAGCAAAATTTTACTTTGGGGGTAGCTTTCTGTCCCGACCCAACCCCACCCCCAGTAAAAAGGTGGGGAGGAGCGTGCAATGATGACTGATTGTGTGTGACCTAGAGATTGTAGCTAAGGTCATGTGCTCTATGGGACAAAAGCTACTGTCTGTTATTCCAGGATATCCTTGCTAAAGTTCAGTACAGACTCTGGCCCTTCAAGATCTGATGTTATGGCCGGTCATGGAAAACACAGAAGGTGTCACAGAGAAGGCAGGGTTTAGGATGGGATATAGAGAAGAAATGGCCACCTCCAGGAAAGAGGTAGGAGCATAGCAACACAGGACCGGAAAGGGTTCTCATGGACCATTATTCAATGGTTCACAAGTACCTATTGACCCAACAATTCCCCAAAATTGCTACTTAAACCAAAATCACCACTTCAAACCCTTGCACACTGCAAAACACAAGCCCAGGAACACCTTCCAACATGCCGCAGGTAAAAGCAATGCTGGACTTGTTGGGAGGTACTGAAAGGAAGCTCCTCTGCTTTCCTTCTTGCAGCAAAGGTTTCCAAGGGAGATGAGATGGTATCTTACCTCCTGCTGGAGGTGCTGGAAGGGGGTCACGAATGCGTTAGGATGGTAGCAGCAGGGAAGACCCCCATGGCACGGCACAGAGCAGGATTGGGGTCTATGGCCTCAAGGTCACTTTGAAAACTTGGGGCTGGTGGATGTCAGACCTTGCTCAGAACTTCTCTCTGGTCCAGGGGGGTTTGGATCTGGGCTTTTGTCCAGATGTTGAGACCAAGCTGTGGAGCAGGGATGCAAATCCCAACTCCTCCAAACAATTTGGGGCTCAAAGCTGCTTTTTCCATTCCTGTGGGGCTGCCTGGGTCCCTCCCGCCACAGAAGAGTCTGCTCCCACCTTCAAGCTGAGAAGATGATGTGGACCTTTCTGAAACCAATAGAAAGACTCTGACCTTCCAGCTTAGGGGCCGGGTGGAGGTTGGGGAGGTGGCTGTCTTTGACAGTAGGCTGGATCCCTTTGGGGACTGAGGTTCACAGCCAGTTCTTATGTATTCAACAAACCAGACCACCTGCCCCTGGGGAAAGCTCTTCCACCTTTACCATTGTGCCCATTCCCTCATGCCCCTTCCCTGACACTTCTGGGTGACCCCCCATCCTCCGTATGCCTCCAGGTCCTTAAAGGGGGAGGGAGGTGGCAAAGATGATCTTGAACCCCATGAGATGGACCCTGGGGGAGTAACATGGATCCTTCCTAGGCTTAGTCCCTTTTTCTTTTCAAATCCAAGCCACCACCAGGCTGCTGGTCTGGAGAAGCCACATTGTGACATGATTTCTCTGCCTGGTCTGCAAGGGACTGGGAGTACAGTCCCACCCACTCCACTCTCACAAACACACATGCACGTGCACACGCACATCCCTAGAGTCCAGCTCTCTGATTTATTTTTCCCAGCTGCCTTAGGCATAAGGGAAGATGCTTTCCAAAAATAAACTCTCTCTCCAGCCTGAGAGAGAAGCCCCAGGGAGGGGCAGAGGGAAGGGACTATGCCTACTGCTATAGCAACAGCAATCAGCCGCTGGGGGTGGGGGGGGGCAAAGTTGCCAATTTGTCTTTAGCTGGTTCCTAGAAGATTAGCTAAATGCCAACCAAAGACATGCACTGAGCAATCCACTCCCCTGGTAGGCCAGCGGGGACTCTGCCGGTGTTAGGCTGGCGAGTCCAAGATGCTAATAGCAGTGGAGAAGGGATTTTACCAACAGGCAAGGCTAGGACAATTTCTCTTTCTCTTTCCCTGTTTCTTCTTCTGGAGACAGCTGGCTGGGACACAGAGGTGGTATTCCCTGGTGCTGGGTCTCCTCCTAGCTCATGCTGAGATCCTACCCACATGCAGGACAAGGTCACAATGAGTCTGAGATTTTAATACGCCCAGAAAGGAACCAGCCAAATACAGAGAGACATTGGACTGGGATCAGATCTCCACTTCATTAGTGGCTCTTTCACTTGGGATATGATCTTGGAGAAGTTAAAGCAGTGATTCTGAGTGTTTTTAGGCTCAAGGTGCCCCTTGGAAAATGCCAGTTTTAAGCTCTTACTCATTTTATGACTACAGAAAAATAATTGAACAATTCTTCCGCTGCAAAGAGCTCTGAAAGACCACAGCAGGCCGGAGAGTTTGTGACACTGTGGATTCCTACATGAAATCCCTGGGTTTATCTTGCGAATCATGCACAGGTGTTGGCACACCAACCGTGCTAATATTGTGCATCCTTCCGAAAGACCTGAAAAAGGATCTCACAGCACCCTGGTTGAGTCTCACTGAGTTAAAGCCAGAGAGGTTCAAGGGCTCAGCACCTAATAGAGAGAGCAGAATTTAGCAATCAGAGCAAGGCCAGATTTTCTCAAATGCTTAGTGCCCACTGTGATCCTGAATAGCCATATTTTTAGAAGAACTTAACAGCCAGTGGGCTTTTGAACACCTCCCAGTATTGAGGTGCTGGAACTGGGTCTAAGAACTTCTGAAAAATTACTGGGAAGTAGCTGGCAGTGATGAGGCATTGCCAAATTAGAGGGTGGTGTTGATGTTACAGGCAGCATGCCTGCCTGGCAGTTGTGTGTGAGAGCTGTTCCTCAAGCTTTTAAGAACAGCTTGGAAAAACACTTGTTTTGGGTGGTTTAAACAGGAAATGGTCCTGCACTGGGTGGGAGGTTGGGCTCCTGTGACCTCCTCAGGATGTCCTAGGAGTGAGAACAATATTCTGCATTTGCTAGCCATGGTCTGCACCTCCTAGCACGGCCAAGGCCAATAGAGTCTGGACTCAGAAGCCACGTGGCAGTGCATTGCTCCTAGCAGGGGTCTGTCTGATTTGATCCAGGTTACAGCAGCTTGAGGGGCTGCCCTGTTTTATGACCTGGCAGCAATCATCACTCATTCACTCCATCCATCCATCTGTCCATCCATCCGTCCATCCATCCACTCACTCACTCCCGCTCTCCTAGTTCTTACATTGGTTTTTATTTCTTTCCCTCCCTTTCTCTTTTCTCTTTATGGAGGGCAACAGACTCAGAGCCGTGGGTCTGCCATGCGTGTTTATAACCAGGTGTCAGAAAGCCTGAGCAGAGGCCAGCTTCTGCATTCAGCTCTCAGCACAGTGAGGTAGGTCTTTATTCTTATTTCTCCAGACAGCTAGTCCCTGAGGCTGGCCTACCCCATATAAAATTCTCCCTCTGGTGGCCAGAAGACTTAGGATGGTTTGGATGAGCCACGGGCATTTCTCCATCTCTAATCTGGGAGCCTGGTAGAGATTCCCTGCTGGGCTCCAGCTTGTATTTCCAGCGCTGCAGGGATGGGATTAGTTGGACCAACATCCTGATCTCGCCTTCAGCCAGCTCACAGGGGACTGAGTGCTGGACAGAGTGAAAGGTTCATCACTGTACATCCTTCACCTTCCCCAGTCCCCTCACCTGGCCCCAGTAACTGCTACTGGAACATCCCCAGTTTGTTTGCCAGAGTCATTTTAAAAACCTTTAAGTGACACCTGATGCCCAGAGTGGAAGAGCAGGATGGGGTGAGGAGGCTGGAGATGGGTCATTTAAACAGTGAACGCCAAACTCTATGCCTCAAGTGGAATCATACTCCTAAATGAGAGAGGAACTCACTTCTACTTGGATGAGAAAATGACTTCTTTTATCAATTTGACTGAAAGCCTTGGGGTTTTCAAAGGCTGGAAATACTTTGGTTCTCATGCTACTCCCAAAACCAGGAGGTTGTTTTAAAAATAACCACACTTGGCTTTTTTTGTATTTGCCTTCTTGTCTGGAAGCTCTTATGGCTCAGGTTTTCAAGCTTTCTTCTGCAATGTAGAGTGCTACACACTTACTTGAGGGGAGGGAAAGGTTGGCTGTTTTCTAATGGAAGCTGAAATTCTCACTTAAAATCACAGGACCTCAGTAATACACCACATATCACAAAAGGTGGCAGCTCCCACCCCCTCGTGATGGATATTCATTCAATGGTGACTTGGAGAAATTCGTGGCAGCTTCTGAACCCTGAGGACTAATTATTGCAGCACCCTGGGTGTTACTTGGAGGTCTTCCCTCCTAGGAGGGAGCCCGCCCAATGTCCCATACCTGGAAGTCCTGGATAGGGCCAAGCTTTGCCAGCCACACATGCAAGGTAGGAGTAAGTAGAGGACTTTAGCCACCTGGTCCTTTCTGCATCAAGGAGGAGACCGCAGGACATATCTACCCCGCTCTCTACCAGGTGGCAGCACATCTTGACATCTTGATCTGGAAGAGTTCCCACCACACATCCTTCCTTCTCCCATGGTGGTCTTTGTTACATTGTGAAGGGGCTATGGGCCCTTCTTCTCACCTGAGGATGTGGACCTTTGGTTTTAACAGGCTCCGGCCACCCTTCCAGGATTTCAGCTAGCAGGTACTTCCCTGTCAGCACAAAATCTCCAAGTGGAAAAGCACCCAGGTGTGCATCAATACCACTGCAGCGGCAGGAAAAAGTCAGACATGTACATCAATTCCTCATCTCTGCACGATTTCAGGTAATGGGACCAAATCTCCATCTGGTGTAGACCAGCATAACTGCACTGACTTGAGTGTAGCTGCATTGGTTTACACCAGGTGGCCTGTGGCTCTGGTTTTGGTCTGTTGCTGGCATGGCTAACGTGAATAGGAAGGTACGGCGAAGCAGTAGGAGCCAGCAAAACTGTCTTTAAGAGGCATGTGGCACCTGCTAAATATAAACTCATGCTCATTAATCCTACAGGGTCAGCACTGTGTAATTGTGGTGGCAAACGTGCCTTACTACAGCTCTGAAGCAATGCCAAGGCTGCCCCTGGCTATTCTGCTGTGAGCAGGTCCCTGGTTGTATGGGCTGGGGATCAATGCTGGAGGCAAAGCTAGCCACATTGGGCTCTTGTGCCCTAGCCATGCTGCCAGAAGACTGCTAGACTCATGTGGACTCCTAACTTTATTCTTCTCCCAGTGGAAGTACCTGGAAGTCTCAGTCTTGCCCCACAGCCTCATTGTGCTGGGTGCTGTACAAAAACGGAAGAGAACAACCCTCCCCTAACCCCATCTCATCCTGCACCTTGCCAGGCAACCATCCAGGGGATCTTCTCCCCATTCCTG
>NW_005842226.1:771249-772021 GCF_000455745.1 Alligator sinensis
TCCTGCTGTCTGGGGATGGAAATGGCCTTTCGGAGCCAGCTTTTGCTTCAGCCTATTTGCAGCGCTTGGATCCAGATTGAGGCCTGGAGGAGGAACCGAACCCAGAGCACATCCCAGCCCATCTCCAACCTTGGCCATTCTTTCCTTCTACAGCCTGGGTCCCAATGACTCCAGAATCTCGTGAGAGGCCCAAGGGCTGGGGTACACCCCCAGCACTGAAATGTTAAATGTTGGGTGCAGTCAGCTCTGTAAACCTCTGCCTCCTTCCCCTTCTTCTTACCTCCCCCAGTCGGTACAGTGTCTCCTGGCCCCCTCTCTGCTCCCCCACTCCTCCTTGGGCTTTGTCAAAGCACATTTCCCAATTAGAGGATAAAAATATTCCATTCCTGACTCCATACACTATTGATTTTGCCTGTAGCTGTGTCTCTGAATATGGGAGGGGGCGCACAGGGGTAGAGAGAGGTGAAGGGCTGTAGGCACTAAGCAAGGCAGCTTCCCACCCCCAACCCCTTTATTATTATTGTTATTATTCATCACTGTGAAAAGCACCTAGCAGGACTGGTTAGCCCAGCTGACCACCAATAGAGAACAGGGGATCGATATTTAATTGACACAGGCCAGGCAGCCGGAGCAGGGATTGGGGGTGGGGGGCAAGGACTTCAGAGTGGAGGGAGGGGAAGAAGAAAGAGGGAACAAAAGACAGGGAAAGGGAAGAGAGGAAGAGGAGTAATGAAAAATAAATCAAAGGGGACAGAGGAGGTGAACGAAAGAG
>NW_005842226.1:772052-809599 GCF_000455745.1 Alligator sinensis
AGAGTGTGACAGGGAATAAGAAAGACAGAAGGACCAGGGAAGAATCGATCTGGTTATTATTATATGTATGACGGCATCAAAGGCCCCGGCAAGAGTGAGGCCACAGTAGGCCAAGCACTGTCCAGGCTGACAGTGGGACACAGACTGTACCCAGAGCTTGCAGGGCAAGTAGACAAATGGTGTGGGGGGGGGAAAAGCTCAGAGAGAGAAGTGACTTTCCAAGATCACATGGAGGGTCACTGTGAGCAGAGGAGAGACCCTGAGCTCAGAGCTGGGTTTTAATCACTGGGCGGCACCAGCTTCAGGCTCGCACACACAAGAGCTGGTTTTGCCAGCGTGGCACTGGTGGCTCATTCTGTACGCAGGTCCCTGGAGCTCCTTCCAACAGGCAGCAGGAGAGTTAGGGTTGTTGGAGAGTGTGCCAGTCAGTTAAACCCATCACAGACCGCTCAGGGTGTGTCTATGGATTGTGTACCGCTGTCCTGTCACCTGTTGTCTGAACCCACAAGGGCCTGACATGTCTCCCTCTGGAGTCTTTTATCAAAGGGGTGGAGATTTCCTTTCACTCAGGTGAGAATTAGAGGCACCAGGCAGGCAATGGTCCCGTTTCTTCGCCCACTCTGCTCTTCCCTTCATTCCTGTGGCACATGCCTGGAACAATGTGCCCTGGAGCTGTGCCATACCCCCTGCGTGCCTGGTATCACAGGCAAGCGTCCAGCCAGCACCATGGCATTGCAAAGGGGCTGTTGGTAGGGGATGCCCTGGTGACCTGATCAGCTGCTAACACTCACATTTAGCGGTAGATGTAAAGTGCTGCAAAGGCCAGTTGTGCCATGGGATGAGAGGGGTTGTCCAGCTTTGAGAACTCCTTCCTGCCCAGCCATCTCCCTGGTGACCTCCCTCGAAGAGCTGCCCGCAGCCCAGGGCACACAGCTTTCCCTTGCTCTCCCTTATTCCAGCTTTGTGCTCACCTTGGCAGGCTTCCACCTACTTGATATTTCTGTGAGCACATGAGGTGTTGAGTCCCTTATTCCTACCTGGTTTAGCAACCAGGTCATGCCCCACCAGCTGTGGACCACACCAAAAGCCCAGGGTGGTCTCTAATAACTTGCCTTCACCCCACATGTGGCTTGATCTCAGTGCAGTGTGAGGGCTCCCCCTTAGCTGCAGCAGGATGATTCAATAGCCTGATTGACCATTTTGCCTTTGATAGCACATACAGGAAGCATGCATCCAAAAAAGGACTTGCAGGGAAACTGTCCTCAGCCCACTGTCACCTATGGCTGAAAGGCTGGGAGATCCGGTCTCTCTGCTGCTCGGCCTTGATGCATGCAGCCTGGGGGCTCTGGGTTCAGTTCAATGTGTACTAAGGATATAGAGTATAGGCATCTCTCCAGATGCAGATTTCCTTCCAGGCCCATCCATCATTCAAACCTACATATGCTTCTGTCTGTACCACTGTTTGGGGGTATGCACTCTCACCCTGCCTCTACCCGACTTGGCCATGGTACTGCCATCAGGGAGCCATCACAGAAGATGCTGCTTGTACAAGGAAGGCAAGTAGCCCCAGTCTTGTCTATTAATCATCTCATCAGCACTAGGTGATGAAGTGATGTCCTCCTAGGTTCATATACTGCCAGCACTGGGACATGGGCAGCCAGGACTGGGGTTCAATCAGAGATCAGGGCTCCAGACTGGAGGGCGATCACATCAAAGTTACAATCAGAGCAGATGAGCAAGCACAGGAGCAAGACCGGTAGGAAACCAAAGGATCAGGAGGCAATCAGAGTCCCAGGACAGGAACTGAAGGATCAGGAAACAAGCAAAACAAGCCAAGTCAGAGACCAGGCATCAGGAGTGAAGCACACAAGAGCCTGTAACCCCAAGCACTTCCTGTTCCTCTCTCTGGTCTTAAATAGCGGAAGAGGCTAGTCAGGTGTTATGAACCAGCCATTTATGACCCAGGGAATGGATGGAAACTCAGGAATGGATGGAGGTCTTAGGCAGGCCTCCTCCAGCATCAGACAGTAGTAACAAGTTGGGTAGAGTGTTGTGCTAGTTGACCCAAAGTCCTGGGTTGGTTCAAGACTACAGGTCTGGTATCTGGGGATCTTTCTTAAAATATGCTGCTTACCTTACCCAAGGGCTCCATGAATGAAAACAAGCTTGGAAGCCCAAGTATGAGCCTGAGGTTTGGGAGATCTGAGTTGAAGTCTACTCTTTGTGGCAGGTTAGCTGTGTCTGCACTACTGCCTTCTGCCAGCTTGGGGTGGTCTTCAGCCAGCAGAAGCTCCTAGTGCAGGTTCTCTTCTACCAGCAAATGTGAGCTATGACCAATAAAAGCTGCTCGGTTTATGGGTGGCTAGGCCAATGCAAAGCTATGCCAGTATAACCATGTCTTCCCCAGAGTATGGTATCAGAATAAGACAGTCACCGGTGAGGCACCTCTCTGTGGGCACTTTGATTCTCTGCTCCCTATTAGCCATAGGCCTGCCAGTAAAAAAACTGGTGTAGTCTCGGTTTCTGCCAGCACAGCTCATGCTGTTCAGGGAGGTGGTTTAGCCAGGACTCCTTTTGCCAGTAGGAGCTAGAGGGTGTTGCCCAGTTACCTCCACTAGAAGAGCCTTCATGATGCAGTCTGGTCTTGAGACTCTGCATGCATCAGCTCCCCCTCTGTACAATGGGGAGAGCAGCACGGCCATGCTCAGAGGGATGTTGGGTGGGTAGATGTATTCATGTGTGAAGTGCTCAGATACCGCCCCACTGAAGGCTGTATAAGAGCCGCTGCAAGGGTTTCTACTAGTGGAGTGACCTGGAAAATGAAAAACTGGGCTTTATCTTGGTACAGATAACTGCAGTGACCCACAGGTTCTTCAACACCGCAATGCACACCGCTCTTGAGCTAAAGGAATAGTGCTGTTGCCTGGTCACAGTAAGAAGCTGTTATCTTCTGAACCAGCTGCTCAAGAAAACACAACCCCAGGGTGTATCAGCATATTACCCAAGAGTGTCAGAAGGAGCATGCCCTTGTGTTCCTTGTGCAGTACTGAGCACACCATTGAGCACACTACATGTGAGTCAAGGATGTGATGCTGGTGCAGAAAAGGCAAATCTCTTTCTTCCATGTATTAGCAGACAGTATATGCTGGAGGTAGTTATTCTTCCTCTGCATTCAGTGCTCATGAGACCTCAGCTGGAGGACGGTGGGCAGTTTTGGAGCCCACAATTTAAGAATAATGTAGACAAATTGGAGAGTGTCCAAAGGAGAACGCTAAGAATGAGCAGAGGATTAGAAAACATGACTTGTGAGGAAAGACAGAAGGAAGTGGGTTTGTTAAATCTAAACAAGAGAAGTCTAAGGCAAAACATGGTAAGTCTTCTAACATGTAAAAGGCTTTTAAATAGGGGGTGGTGACCAATTGTTTCTCGGTTCTACTGAAGCACAGAATTAGCAGAAATTGGATGAATTTGCAGCGTAGAAGATTTAGGTTAGATTTTAGGAAAAACCCTCCAACTCTAAGTCCAGAGTGTACACAGGGAAGTCGGAAATCTCCTTCATTGGAGGATTTTAAAAAACAGGACAGACAAATATATGTCAAGGATGGTCTAGATGTAGGTGACCCTGTCTCAGACCAGGGGGAAGGATGAGATGATCCCCTGAGGTTCCTCCCAGCCCTACACTTCCGCAAGTCTATGATTGGCACTTAAATGAATAGTAATATAGACTTGCCAATTCAAGGGACTGTCTTTGCAGATCCTAGCCAAGATCACAGATGGATGTGCTAAAAAGCATCCACATGGCATAATGCAGAGTGCAAGGAGAAGAGGTGTCTCTGGTGGTTCCAGAATTTGGGACCAAGAGAAGAAGTTGGTTGTTGAGATGCCTGGATTTACAAAAGACACCCAAAGGGCAGGGGCTTTTCCAAACTGTCACTAGGACCTCTTGTGTTGGAAAGCTGAGCTGGAAAGTCCATGAGAAGGGCCTTAGAGCTTGTAGCCCTGACCATGAGGAAGTGCCAAAAGTGGGGAGAAAGACCAGTTGGAAACTTCAGCAACAATTTCTTCTAAGTGAAAGTTTAAGGATCACCTTACCCATGTTGCTGTGGGAGCTTGGAGATCAAATCCCTTTGGACCTGAACATCCTGGCTGAGGCCTGAGGACAGACTCCCAACTGAGTTCCCCCATCCAGGGAGGATGTAGTCTAACCCCCTGGGTTTTCTGGTGCTCACCTGCAGTATTAGAGACAAGGATGCCGAAGCTGAACAGTAATGGATGCAGTTCCCCAACGTCAGCCAAGGGCTCTGAGGTGCTATTGTGGAAGATGGAGGTTTGGGAAGGGGGATATCAGGAGCAGAGAGGGGAAATGAGGTGCTTCTCTGGTTATGCTCTTGAGATAGCTGATTGGGGTGAGCTTGGAGGCTTTGATACCTTCTCCTCCTCTAATGCCAAGAGCCAGAAGATTGTTGCTGGGCCCCACTGCTGCTCCCCGGATGCCAACGGCCCTTCATTTCCAGCCCAGCTGGACTCTCTCAACCTCCACAAGAAGCCAGAGCCAGCAAAGGAGTGAGTGAGCCTAGTCACTGGAGCACTGGCACCTAGGATTCCTGGGCTCGCTCCTCTTGGCTGTACCACTGTCCTGCTCTGCGTAACAAAGCTCTATTCTCTTGACTCACAAGCTGCAAGATTTCATGCCCACCTTTGCTAGCTCTCCCTACTGGCATCATGGGAAATCCTTCTGCAAAGGAAGGCAACCTCCAAGATGCGACGTTCCCCCTCACCGAAAGCCTTGATGAAGTCAGCAGCTCAGGTTGCTTGGGCAAGGCCAGAGGAGATCAAGGCTTTTATGTGCTTCCCCAAGCACTGCAGCATGGAAGTGACTCTTCAACCACCCTCATCCCCCAGGGTTGGTCTGGCTCCGAAAGGGCCTGAATGCTACTCTTTACCAAGGCCTCCCAGACTGGAGTCCACCCTCTGCAATGAGGAATGTCATTGCCCAGACACAAGCTTCTACCTCTTGGTCCTGGGAGCCCCAAGGATGGGAAACACTTGAGTCCTCTTCCCATCTGTGCTGCCGCTTGCCTACGGACGGGAAAGGCGGATATATTTAGCCTCCCTCAGTGCAGGCCGAAAAGGGCATTGTGGGGAGTGGGGGTGGGAGAACATACCTTTTATTTTATTTCTTTATTTATTTTATGGCCTCTTAAAGGCGCAGGCTGGCATTTGCTCCTCACCCAGGCCCAGGGTCCAAGCTGGCTCCGAGCGGAGAACCTCAGCTCGGGCCCTTCCCTGTCATTCTTGATCTATAACACATCAGCCTTAAAAGGATCCTCTCCGTCTCCTTAAACAATATATTACCACTGTCCATTATTCCCATTAATGCATAAAAAATCATTAGGCATTTCTATGGAGACCCATCGCCATAAACACAGGCTTCCAAATGCACTCCCGGCATTAAGCGGCCAAAGTAAACTGAAGGCGATGTCTGCGGTAATACCCTCTCATCACGCTCCCCCACCCCCCCGCCCCCATCTCCCCATTCTCTCTTCCCTCGATCAATTTTATGATGCTTGCCTGGGGTTCGTTAATGTTTCCGGAATCTCTCTCTGCCCTGTTTAAAAATTCTTAATTAAGCAAGGTTTTTTTGTTTACACTTGAACTAATTACACTTTTAAACCCGACAATAAAACATCAGCTCTGGGCCATTAGGGCCCGATGTGGCCGGGCAATTCAGGAACTGCCGTGCTCCAAGTGGAGATAGGAGGCCCGAGATGCAGCCGCTCTGCCTAGCTTCAGTCAAGAGGACGCCAGAGCCTTTACCTGATCCCGGCAGGTGAGAGGCTCTGGTACATGCAGCCAGATGTCCTCTTAAGCTCTTCCTCATTCCTCCCAGATGCTCCCTTTCCAAGATAACAGCTGATGGAGTGGGTGGAAGCATCAATCTTTCCTCTCTGAAGGCCTATCTTTATTTATCACACATGGGTTCTCCGCAGCCATCTTCCAGGTAGGATCAGCCAAGGTGGAGCCATGGGATTAAGTCTAACTGCGGAAGTCTGGACCTGGAGAGTGAGACTGTGATGGACAGGAAGTAGCAGAAACCATGGTACTTGGACATCTCAAAGGGGAATGGACAGGGCAGTAGATTGGGCTATAACGAGTGAGCTGCCACTGCCTGAAGAGTGGAGAAATGGATGTGATGGTTTCTAAGAGGCTCTTCTATCTCCAGCCTCCAGGAGATGAACCATGGTCCAGTGGTAGCAACACTGGACACCAGGAGACTTTGGTTCTACCCCTACCTCTTCCCATAACCTGGGATAAGTCAGTTTTCTTCACATCCTTTTTCCACCTTGGGTATTTAGATCAGAAGGCCTTTGGGGCAAGGATTACCTGTGTATTGTGTAAAGACACTGAGCCCCCAGCCTCGAGTTGGCCTTCTAGGTGCTACAGGCTATGGTGCAGCCCACCTGCCATGGGTCCCATTCTGTTTCCTCCAGAAGAAGGAATGGAGGACTTGGCAGGAGGTGCAGTCACTGGTTGGAGGGTACATTTTACAACCAATTCTTGAGAGCCTCTGCAAACACAGCAGGTAATGGCTGGGTCCCTAGTGGTCACCCTTTCTCCAAGAGCTTCAATGGCATTTGTACTGAGGGCTCAATGTTGTCAGATGGTGCCTACTGCCACCTTTCTCCACGCAAAGAGACTTCCACTGCTTCCGGAAATGTCCCGGGAGCAGGGTGCTTTTCTGATCCTGTTCCCAATGTGCTGCTGATACTTAAAAGAGTCCTGTGCTTTCAGCCTCTTCCTCATGTTTCCAATCGTGGGGCTAAAGAAACAGAAGGAAACACAAGGCCCATGCTCTGTAAGCTGGTCATTCAGTAGGAAATGTAATGCTCATGAAAGGTTCCTTCCTGGCTTGGCTTGGACACCAGAAGGCTAAGCTTTCCCCAAATCCTACCCAGCCATCTTGCCTCATCTTGCCCTGGAGGCACTGGCTCTACAGGTGAGGGGGAACTTTGGCCTCCTTGCCTTACTTCTCACTAGGTATCTCTGCTGTGGTTTTCAACAAAAAGAGTTGCTCACTGGCCTCTTGGGCGATGGGTCTTGTGAAAGGTCAGCTGTAGACTTGCACGCTCATTCTCCTGACAGCCCTACACACTCATGCTGAACTACAGCTGGTGGGTAACAGCCATCTCTCTCTCTCTACTGGCCGGAGAACCAAAGAGCAGTACTAGGTGGGATTATACCTGAGCGCTATGGGGCATCTTCCTTGGTCCTGAAGGTGTCAGCTCCATGGATCTCACCAGGACAGGACTGAAGATAATGATCTTAAGGCCCAATGCCCTACGTGCCATTGTCAGCCTCCAGTCTCCTCCCTGCTTCCCACAGCAGGTATTTCTCAGCCTGGGGTTTGTAACTTGGTATCTTTAGTGCTCTAAGGTCTGAGACGCGGGACAGCCCTCAGGGTCTCAGGGGCAGGGTAGCCCTTGTGAAGGCAGCCGGGAAGATCAAGGCACCAAGCCACTGTGGGGAAGTAGCACAGGGCGAGCATCTCTTCCCTCCACCTCTCTCTCACCCTGTGTCCGGTCCAACCGCCCATTCCAAACTTTCATCTTCATTTGTCCCCATTCACCCCCAAAATTTCCTCCTCTCCCCTTCCCCCTTCCCAGGTAAAATCCTCCCCCCTGCCCCTATTTTGGCCCCAAATCATTCAGATTTGATGAAAGTGCAAAACCTTGGGGAAGAGGCTGTCAGCAAATCCTCCCCTGCCTGCTCCCCTCCTTGATATCGCCTCCCTCCTTTGTGGCTCCAGCCCTGCTATGCGCCAGCCTCTCCTGTCTTAGGCAGCAGGAGCTCTGCTCCCAGGCAGGAGAGGACCCATGGCCAGGTGAGGACAGACAGTCACAGCCCTGAAAACTCTTCAACCCTTGTTGATTTTATTTATTTTCTACACAGCCTTCCTTATCAATCCTCATCTGCTCTGGACTGATTCTGAAGACTTCCCAGGACTTTCTTTAAGTGCAAGAGCCAGTCAAAATAAGCATGGCCTCAGCCCAGACCCCTCCTTAGTCTCCTCCCTAGAGCAGGCTGCATGACACTGGCATGGTGTCTCCTGTGCATATGGTCTGCCAAGCCCCTGGGGATCCTTGCAGATGAGATTCTGGCTCTTTGACAAGTGCCCTTCTGTTTCTGTGCAGCTCTAAAATGCAGCTGGGCTTAAATGGCCATTCTCAGCAGGGGACAGCCTTTGCTGCCAATCTGGAGCAAGGTTCACACTTCTGCCTCTGGACTAGCTCATACTCCTACCCCAGGGTGAGCTGCTTTAACCCTTCTACCACCACCCTGCCTAGCTACAGGCAGGCAAGTGTAAACCCAGAGTGGCCCTGTCCATTTTAGGGCAGTCACACCCCCAGTGTGTTTCACAGGCGGGCACGGTGCCAGGTGGCAGAGATCTAGCTCCTTCTGCAGTCCTGCAAGGTAACTTTGCTCAAGCAGCCACATCGCCCTGGAACAGTGTGTGTTGCACCTGGGTGCACATGCACATGAAAACATGCACACGTGCGGCACAGGCACCTCTGCTGGAATGGGACTGATTGCCCTTGATCGGGGAATGAGAAGGTAAGCATCTCACCAGGGAGGTGTCTCAAGGGACCTACAGCCACAGCAGATCAGCTGAGCTTGTGTCCTCCGCAGTTCAGTTGCAGGCATTCTCCTGGGATGCACCTGGGAGCACAAGTCATCACATCTCCAACCCGGGCACAGCCAAGCCCACGCTCACACCTGCGGCTTGAGTCACGTACCTGCAGCTGAAAACACATGGAGCCATCCTCTCACTTGCTGGCACTCTGGGGCACAGGGCCAGTACAGAGTGGGGACATCCCAGGGCAGATGCCACCTTCTCCCCCATGTAGGATTGGCCATGCCAGTCTACTCAGCTCCAGCCTTGTGGAGCTGTCCAGTGGGACGTTTCCCACCATCAGCGTTTGGTGGATTCTTCTCGGCCACTTATTGGATACTCCCAATTTTCACTGCACCAGTTCAGTGCCTTGTCAGGACTCCTAAGTCTCCCTATATCGGCAGTGCCCACAGCAGTTGTCAGGCCCCAGTGGGTTCTGGCAGGCCAGGCTGATGTCCCCAAATTTCCTTCAAACCAGCCTATCTCGGTTCCCCAGCAATTCCTGGGGCTGCCCTGCCAGTTTGCTTGCTGGGGGACCAACCAGGCCGAAGGTGTTTGAGATTTTTTGTTTTAATTTTGTGTCTTGGGCTGAATCAGCCAAATCCATTCCGAATTCTGTCGACTGAGCAGAGCTCATTCAGTCATGTCTGCGTGGCGCTACTGCCGGCAAGTCTCCTCCCTCCCAGACTCTTCCACCTGGGGCTTCAGATACTCCCAAATCCATGGCAAGCATCCTATGTGCAGGCCCCAAGCCCAGAAGCTTTGGAGTTCAGTTGCCCCAAGCCTCGCCAAAAGGCCGAAGGAGCAAGCTAGAGGAAAAGCCTGAGAGCAATCCCCCCTCACCATGAACTGTGTAGCCAAGATCCTCCCACTGGAGGCATTACAGACTCTCCCAGGGGTCAGCCTGCCTGCAGTGCAAGGGACAGGCCTTCACCCTCTAACTACACCTGGTCATTCAAGGCAGAGAAGAAGGGGATCTCCCCTGCCAGGTTAGTAAAACCAGCTGGGCCAAAACCACCATCACGGTATCACCCCTACCAGACAGATGGTGTTTGAAATGGGAGCAGCCAGGGCAGGATTGGACCTGGGACCCGGCAGACTCATTTCAGGCAGTACTACCCCTTTTGGCCGCCACCTCCTACCCCCAGCAACCTCAGAGCACACCTGTGGCAGGCAGGAGAATGGCCAGGAGCACAGCTCAGCCCATTGCAAACTTGTTCCCAGGTGTTTTCCATGGCCCACAATGCTGAGCAAACAAGCAGGGCAACATCACCGCCCCCCGCCCCCCAGCTGCCCACCCAGCCCCATTCCCCACCGCCCTACTGTGCTTTGGCTCCTACAGAGCCGGAAGCCTGAGGGATGCAAAGGGGCTTCCTTCTTCAGCTGGTGGGGGGAGGAGGGGGCTGGAGAGGCTGGCTGGGGTGGGGGCGGGAGCTGCAGCCTGCTTTTCCAGCAGGTCCCTTCTGGGCTGATTGACTCAACTCGTATTGATCCTGTTGTTACTGGGCCATTTTATTTGCTGCCCAGGGGATGCTGAGAAAGGCTCTGGGAGGGATAAAATATCAAGAGGACATGGAAATCTAAAGGTCGGCATTTTCCCTCCCCTTGCGCACACTGAGGAGGGGCAGAGGAAGAGTCCCCGTCCCCAGCTGCTGAGATGGGGTCACCAAGCAGCAGGAGGGAGGGAGAGGTTGTGTCCCCCATGCCTAGCAAGTAAAGCACCGAAGCAGCTCTCCGGTGCATGCTGGGGCCAGAGCTTCCCCTGGGGTGAACGGGGGAAGCTCCGTGGACTCCGGTACAGTCCTGGGGATTTCCACTACCCAGGACCGACCCTTCCAGGGGACATTTGTCCCTGTCCCACCTGACAAAGCTTCCTCGTGGAAATGCTGCCCAGGAAGGGACAGCACTGGGGTACGGCCTGGAGCTGAGAGCAGGACCCAGGGAAGAGGACTCGGGATTCTGCTCCCTGCTCTGCCTCCCTCCTCCTGGGGGACTGTGAACAGGTGCTTTCCCTTCCCTGTGCCTCAGTTTCCCATTCAGGACAATGGGGTACTGCTGCTCTTCTAGCCCAGGGTCTATTCAAAGCACCAGCTGCCATGGGCACGATGTGGAGAAACCTCAGGGACTCATCTGAGAGCCATCAAATTCATTGCACTGGGGATCCAGAGCAGGGGCCCTCCCTATAGGCAGGCATGCTGGGAGCTCCCCCCATGCTGCAGCCACTATCCCCCTGTGGGGCCTGTGTTGAGCAGATCCCACTAATGGAGCTGACTCCTCTCCCTTCATCCCAAAGGCACCAACTGAGCCCAGCCACCTCCCTGCAGCTGTGACTCCCATTTACTCTGCAACACCTGGGCTTGCATGGAAAATTAGAGACCAGTGGCCCCTCTCAGCTCAGCCTCTGTCTTATTCTGCCGCCCAGCTGGCCTGCATGGTAGGTACTGCCTGAATTTGGGAGTGCCTAGGGGAGAGGAACATGTGTCCTCTCTGCCCTCATCACCCCCTGCACAGACTTTGCCCCGCTCCCCTGTGCATACAAGTTCCCGAGCCCCTGCCCGAGCTAAATCCAGATGCTAATGAAATATAGAAGAGGCCTTCGGGGCCAGGAAGACTCATCAGAATCCCAGCCAGCTCCTGCCCGCAGCTGTGAGAGAGGGAGACACAGAGAGATTCTCTTAGAGGGGAGTAAATTATTCAGCCCGCTCCCTGAAGGAGCTTTGTCTGCGCTGCTGAGTTTCAGGGAAGCTCCTGGAGCCCTGCCTGACCCCAGGCTGGGTCGCAGCGCAGACCCCTCCTCTCTGCCTGCCGGATGCAATTAGTGTGCAACAGCTGCCTGGACGTGTAAGCGCCGAGGGGCCAGCCTGCCTGCCTCTGCCCTATGCTGCTGTGGCTACCCCAGGCAAACAGGAAGAAGGGGGCATGGGACAGGGATGGCCCAGAAGGAGCCGTGTGCTCCCCCCAGCAAAGCCCCTCTGTGTGATCAGCTGCCAGGGGAGGAGCTGGCACCCTGGGGCATCTCACCTGCACCCAGGCTCCCATGGATTGGACACAGGGGGAGCTGGCAGAGGAGCACTGTCTGGAAGCAGAGGGGCTACAGGCCTGGCCCCCTTCCTGGCATGCTCCAAATACTGATGGGGCTTCCCAAGGCCACCAGGCTTGAATCTGGGCCGGACTGGGGGCAAGCTGGGGTGTGCAGTAATTCAGCATGTCTTTTTATTGCCTTCACCTCTCCTGAGTGCCCAGGGTGGGCTCCCAGGGGCTGCTCTCACTCACATGCTGCTGCTGCAACCCTTGAGGAACCGTAGCTGTGGCCCCACTGCCTCTCTAAGACGCAGCACCTGGGAAATCTTCCTGCTGTGCCACGCACGTGTGAGAACCACAGCGGTGAAGGGAGCAAGGTGGGAATGGGGTCCCGAGCTGCCAGGGGGAGAGTCACTGCAGTCTCCCACACACCATAGGACAGGCCAATGGAGGCCACGGGAGAAATGAGGCTAAACCAGGGTGGGAGAAAAGGGGGTGTCAAGCTGCTCTCTGAATGCAGCCAGCTTTAAGGCCTTGTCAGGCTGATCCAGATGGCCGTGCTGAAAGGGAAGTGCTCAGACCCGACAAGAGGAAAGATTTAAGATCCTTGCTTCCAGCATCACCCAGGGAACCCTGTTATGGCTACAGGGCCAAGTAGGAAAGGTGTGCTCTGGAGTCTTGTGTCAAGTCTCCTGCAACCCCCACTGTAACTGCTGCCATTAAAGTCGTTTTAGCTTCAGCCGAAGACAACAGCAAAAGAAGGAGAAAGCACCGCGGCATTTGGAAGGTAGCATATCAAACGAGGCTTTCACTGCCACAGGGTCTCCTGTTCCCTTTCTGTTTTGCTGCAGAGAGGTTTTGTAAGCAGCAAAAATCCCATCTGACAGCCTTTGCGATGGTATTAGATAGTAAAAGCTGCTCTTCTGAGGACGAAGTAAAGCACCAGGGTAGCTGGGCTGGTTGTGGCTTCTGCAGTTCGCTCTTTAACGCATACACACACAGGAGGAGGAGGAGGAGGACAGAAGGGTGGAAACACAAGAAGAAATGCAGCGTCTGGCTCTCCTGCTGGCTTCCTCAGGCTGTCAAGAAGAAACAGGCTAAGCACACCAGATCAGTCGCTCCCATGCCTGGCAGACAGGTACCAAAGCACCAGGCTGCTCAGGGCATTGCTCTAGGTGCTCACTGGCCGTGGGCTTACAGGGCTGTGGCAGCCAGTTTAGTCCTGGCTGGCTAAGCCAGGCTTATGACACTGGCAGTCAAAGGCATAGCAGGGGCTCCATGCTTGGGACAGCTGCTGTGCACAGGGCAGTGCCAGCTCCTGTCATGTTCATTGTGGCAGCACAGCCAGCCACCGCTGCACCAGCAACTATTCCTGTACCCGCTCCCCCAAAGATGGCACTTGGGGCTGCTGCCCTGGTCACCCCCCTACCCCCTCCAGTTATGCTACTGCTGGCAGCAAAAGAAGGGAGGCAGAAAAGAGAAGGAATAAGGTAGGGAAGGGAATGTATAGACAAGGAAGAGGGTGGCTGCAGGAGCCTGCAGTCCAGAGGCTGTTCAGGATTCACTGAAGCGGATGGCAATGTCATGTGGGCCTTCATCTGACCTAGTCCTCTCTGGATGGGGAGATAAGGACCCGACTCAGTCTGTCCTGATAGATCTTGGGGTCTCAGGAAATGGTGGGGGTGGCAGCCAAGATGGTAGAGCTCACCTCTTGCAGTCCCCTGCCCTTAAACATCTCACTGAAGGGCTCCAACCGAGCAGTGTCCCAGAAGAGGTGACAGCCCTTGCTGCTAACATTGGCCCGTGAAAACATATTTAGTGGCGTCTGCTGCAAGCGGCTCCTCCCATTGCTAGCTCTCCGGCAGGGCTGGAGTGTCTCAGGACTACTCCTGGCCCCCAAGCCCTGTTCTTCTAGCCTGAACAAACCCACTCCATTCATCTCCAATATGCACTGGCGTTACAAACTGGCTTTGTCCAATTTTGGCAGGTTTTCATTCAGTTTCAAGTTATAGTTGATTTTTTTTTTTCATTTCTGATGATTTTTTTCATTGAGAAGCAAAGAAACTCCTTTCCTGACCAGCTCTCCTGGCACATCACCTAAATGTGCCCCATTGAAGACTCAGCCCCTGCCCTTGGCCTCCCCCTGAACCACTCCATTGTGGTCTGTTGTGGGTGGTGACCGGATGCCAAAGTGGCAGGAGCTGCCCCTGCTTCCTTCTGCTCCAAGTTGATCCCAGGGATCCCTATTTAAGGAGTAGCACAAAGCCCCCCTGCCCCCACTTTGCTGTTCTTGTTGCTGGGGGTCACAGCCATGGCAGAGAAGAGACATGATGGAGAGATGGAAAGAAGGAAGACTAACAAGCACTGCTAAAAGGAGCGGGCTTGGTGCGGGGGGGGGATGAGTCATCGCTGGCTACACGGCTCCTCACTTGCTAAGAGAGTGAAAAAAAGGGATGAGCACTCTGGCAGAAATAGCAGCTGAGCTTTCCATGAATGCAGGAACCTTCCCCAGCCTCTTCACAGCCCACAAGGGCTTTGATGGCTCAGCTCCTCTGCACTCTCCTGTGCCAGCCACCTCCAGCCCTCCACCCTCCCGGCTGCTAATGGGTGCATCCTCCCAGCTCTGCTGGGCAGTGGGGCAGGCTCTCAGCACCATGCCACAGGCAGGAATGAGACCCAGGAGGTCCCCTCTTCCAACCCCCAGCTTAAGGCAGGACCAGGCTTGTCCAAGCCTTCCTGGCACTTGGAAACATTTGGATAGCCGGTTCCATGACCTGCCTGGGGAAGGATCATCTAGAAGAGCCTTTGCCTTTCTCCCAGCAATTTCTACCCCCCTTGATGTTTTGGAGAAGGGAGGGATGTGGGCTGGTCCAGGAGATGAACCTGGGGCTTCCTGCACTCAAACAGCGGTTTATTCTTCTGAGCCAACAAACCAGACAGCCACCGAGAGGAGAGTGGAGCAGAGCCTACACTTTCTGGTTCTCACCCAATGCCCAGTTCAACCATTTGACCCCTCCCAGCAGCACAGACTTCCCCCCTCACCCCTGCATTGCTGAAGCTCTCTCGCTTCCCTTTCCTCTGCCTCCTTCCTACCCCGCTTCCTGCAATACCCCCGCCTGTTGTTCCCTGACTTCTGCCCGTCAGTCTCGGGTTTGGCTTGACAGCCCAGTGAACCCATGATAGGAATGGCATGCATAAGTCATAGCTGCCTTCAGGAAGCAGGATGCCCCGGCTCCCCAAGAGGAGGGATCAGCAGGCTTCTTGTACTAAAGTGCTCAAAGGTGCCCTGCGGGAGCGCAGAGCCAGTGTTGGCTGGCGGCAGGGAGGGAGAGCTGCCTGCTGCTCTGGGCCACCCACAGCTGCCAAGTCAAAGCCTGCTCACACAAACCACCCAGGCCTGTCCTCCCCTGCCCCTTCAAGCCTCTGTTGTGCCCTGATCCCAATGTCCATGCAGGGTCAGGCCTCCTGGGGGTCTAGGGGATCTGGGGATTCATCATGGGGTCTAGGGGATCGGAAGCAGAGGGGAGCAGAATTGGTTGGGGGTGTTTGGGTCTTGAGTGGACTTAACCCCTGTTTCTCCACCAGCCAAACCACCTGCTCCCTCCAGCCTTCCCCTGCCACTGGATGGGCACTGTGCTGTCTGTGCATCCTTTGTACAGGCCCAGGTGGGTCCCAGGTAGCCATGCTGTCTAAGTATGCATTGATCCACACAGCCTTCTATTCAGACAGCACCTAGCACCGCAGGGTCCTGATTCACAAGTAGGGATCCACGAGGGTCCTGATTCACCTAGGTGCTGTGGCAATCATAATAGCCTCATCCATCCTGGCTGCTTTGGCTGGATTTTGGCATTTCTGCAACAGTGGTTCTCAACCTTTTCAGATGCAAGCCAGCTCTCATTCAGGCCCCACTCAGAAAATGCATTTTCCCTGCAAAAAAAACCCCACTAGTGCAATTCTTCTGCCCATCAGCCTTGGGTTTGGCTTGACAGCCCAGTGAACCCATGATAGGAATGGCATGCATAAGTCATAGAGTCATGTTGCAAAGAGCCCCAAAAGACAACTGCAGGTCAGAATGGTTTTGACACTCTGGATTCCTATTTGAAATCTCTGGGTTTCTCTTGTGATTCAAGATTGCATGCTTAACAGTGCTAACATTGCATGGCACCCTGTGGCACCCTTGAAAGCACCTCAAGGCACCCCAAGGTGCAGCGGTACCCTGGTTGAGAGTCACTGCTGTACAACACAGAACACAGCAAGCACCATCTGGGGGCTTGGTTCTATTTAAAGGGATACAAAGACCCAATTCCTATCTGTGCAAGTGTTTCCAAGAACACCCCAGCAGCAAGAATCACGTGTAAACTGAGGCTCGGAGCACCATGCTCAGAGACAAGGCTTTCAGGGTGTGTGATCTCTCCACATACAGCATGGGGCCACTGTCCCCCCACGGATGGGTGTTAGAGGAAAATGCCCCATAAAGTTGCGTTCCAAAGAAGCCACCCAGCACCTCCCCAGGCACATCAATTTAAATATTGCATGCTTTTAAAAGGCTGCTGATGCCTGTCAGTCCTGATCTTCAGCCCCCTGCTTTTCCAGCCCTGCACTACCCTCAATCCTGACCTGCAGCACCCCCCCGAACTATTCCAGCCCAGCCCCTGGCTATGTAGCTGGGTTCTCCCTACATACCCCATAGCTCTGATTCCCGGTCAATCCCAACCCAAGCCTCTTGCTATTCCATGCATGGCATCTAGTGTGTAGTGACTGAGGAATCTGTCAAATATTGGTGCTATTTAGTGATGAGAAGGCTCCCAATGTTTGCAAGGAGAGTGAGGGGCTTCATGCTCGGGAGGTTAGTTTGAACCAGAGAGACACAAGGAACAATGACAGGCGTCTAAGGGCACCTTAAGACAGAGTTATAGATAGAAGTAGTAAAGATTGACCTGAGTCTGGTTCTCCACAGCCATGCGTTCATCTTTACTAGGGCAGAATGAGGGAAAGCAGCACAGTGCTGATCCAGTGACATCTCACACTTGCATTGCACTGGTGTGCATGACACAAGTGACAAGCTAGGGAGAATGGGACCTTGTGTGTACAAAACTCCCCAGCCCTGGGTGGTGGGTGGATCAATGCTAAAGCAGGGGCAAAGCCTGGTAAAACATGTGCATTCCTCTCTTACATTGCAATGAAATTTGTCTCTGATTGGATTATTTTGGAGGCTCTTTTCCTACATCAAATATTCAGAGATGTGGTGAAAATTGCCCTTAAATTTCCAGAATGCAGAGAATTTGGCTTGGCTGGTCTCTCATTTAGAGACAGGGAAATTTTCCGGTATTAACACAAAAGGGCAGTGGGGAGGAGACGCCAGCTGCTGAGAGCTCTTGGCGAGCGTGGAAGGGACCTTTCACTGCTTGTTATTTTGATGCAAGCCCAGCTTTTTTTTTTTCAATTCTTCTCATAAATGTCTTTCCACATCAAGGCCTCAAGGAAAATCGGAGCTACTGGAAACGCAGGGCAGGGCTTGCTCTTCAGGGAGCTGGGCCTGAGGAAGCAGCGGTGCTGGGGGGAAAGGACCTGGAGTGCCTGTGAGCACTCGCTTCCCGTCAGCAGCTAGGAGAGGATAGCAGGGAAAGGAGGCAGACGCATTTACAGGGGCCAGCCAGCCCCACCAGGTCAGGTGCTGAGAGCCAGGGAAAGGGGGCTCCAGATCAGCTCCAGAGAAAGGAAGGGGCCTTGTTCCCACCTCCAGCCCGCTCAGGAAAGGCCTGGGAACCTCACATGTGCGAAGGCTGGGATTGGAATAGATAATGCTACAGAGATCGACTGAGCCCTTGGGCTGGCATCCCCTGGGACACCTCCTCCCAGCCTTGTGGGAGGGCGCCTGGCATTTGCAGAGCTGTGTGATGATGCCAGCTGGCTTGGATTTGTAGCTCAGACCCTTCCAGCTGCATGGAGCCTGGATGGCAGTGCCAGGCAGGTCAGATCTGGGGGAGGCTGGATCCTCAAGGTGCCCACAGGTTGGTGGCCAAGCCTCCGGGCTCAGGAAATCTGGACTCTGCTTGCATGGGGCTGATGGAGACCCCAGAAAGCTTCTCCCCTAGTGCTGCCCCCAAGTAATGCTCAGGTGCCCTGTGCACCTGCAAAGCAGGGAGTAGCCTCTGCAGGAGCATTTCATGGAGGAAAAAAGAGAAGGCATGGCCTGCCCAGGGCCTCATAGGAACTGTGTACAGCACCTTGGCCCTTGGGGTGCAGAGAACTCACAAGATCAAGCCATATCAGCCTTCCCATGGACACAAGCTCTGCACTGCTCCAGAGGGCCTGGGTAGTGGGGCTCTCCCTCAGGCCCAGTGGGGGAGGCACCATGCCCAGCAGTTGGCACTGGGCATTCCAGGAGGCAGGGGTATCCACAAGATGCAACTCAGAACAGCCTGAGGATGCGGGGGGGATTAGGCTTCAAGGTATCATCATTTCTTCCTGCTTTGGGAGGCTCCTGTCTCTGCAGGGCCCTTGCTAACCCAGGGACACTGCCATTGAGAAAGTCCCAGATGCCCTGGCCCAGGGCATGCATCTTACCCCGTGGCTTGCAATGAGACTGGGGCAGAGCAGTCCAGATGTGCATCAAGGGACCTCACACCTCCCATCTCCACTGGCCCTACTCCATAATAAGCAGGGACTGGGAACAGTGACCCTCCCCCAGGGCTAATGCTGCCAATCAGCGGGTCCTACTTTAGGCAGGCTCCAGGGACTCAGGGGTATACAGAGATCTTCTCCCACCGCTACTGACTTGAGACACACGTGGCAGTTCAGAGGCAGTTGATTACCTCCTTGTCCTGCCTTGAAAATCAATCCCTTTCTACCACTGGCTGGGGCTTAAGACGGTTGCAGTCTTGGGGCCTGTCTCCCCGCCCCCATGTCTGCCCAGAGGCTCAGCCCACAGCGTCCTGCCACAATCATTTCTCTAAAATCTAATCTCTGCTGCAGGCTTCATAAATAATGCTCTGCACAGCCAAATCGAGGGCAGGCGAAGAGCAGCTTCAGCAGCAAGGTGTCAGCAAGCTCGGGAGGGTGACAGCCCTGGCACAAAGGTGTGAGCAGCCATAGAAGGGCACAAGTGCCTGCATGAGGTTGTGTGCACCTGTGCAACCCCATGAATGTGTGTGCCAGGTTGCAAGGGAGGGCTTGTGTGAGAGTGTGAGTGCCCGCGTGAGCACCTGTGCAAGGGGCTGTGTAGGGAGAGTCTTTGTGAAGGTGTGAACAGGTGCACAAGTGTGTATTTTGGCATGCGGGAGTTTAAGCACACATGTACGTGGGTGCATGTATGGCTGCATGTGTGTACAAAGTAAGACTGTGGAGCAGCGTGTGGGGATGCACATGGAAGCAAGCCTTTGATGGAGTGTGGTGTGCAAGCAGCCGCATGGGGCATGGGGGCACAAGTGTGCCTCCAAAAGCAGCTGTCCTTGAGCACGTGTTTTCAGGAGTGTACATGCAGCTGGCTTTGTGGAGATGCAAATGGATGGGGATGTGAACATGGGCACTGGAGGATTTTACATGTGATTGTGAACAAGCTGATACATGCCCTGTGAAGAAAGGGGGCAGAAACCAAGGTCATATCAAGCTGCAGGAAGAGGCAAACACACGGAGAGCACTGAACCAGACTATGCAATGGGGGAAGACAGTGCTCCATAGTCTCTGCTGCAGCCACCGGTGCTCCAGACTCTGCTCATGCCCAGATCCTCTACTACTCCTGCTAAAGCAAGCCAGCCCCTTCCTACCTTTCAGCCTGGTAACCAGTTACCACCCCTGCAGCAGCGAGTGCTAAGAGGGGACTCCATGTCGCATAAAAGAAAGCAATTCCTTATATTGTTTTGCCCTTGAATTTAATTTAATCAGGTGACCCTGTGACCTTATGGTATGTGATGGTAAAAAGAAGGAGCTGATGGGTTGGAGCTGAAGCAGAAGCGCCTGGGAGTGCAGCACTACGCGGGTACAGAAGGCAGATGGCTGTGGATCGTACACGGAGATCCGAGGGGCGTACACCGGGCTGTATGTGGGAGGGCGGCCGCATTGCACTTGTGTGCAGGAGGGGAAATATGTGGAAGGGCCTGGGCAGGTGGATGTGTGTGAGCCCATGCTTGTGTGCATCCTGGGGTGTGTGCACAAATGTATGCATGCAACAGGAGAAGAGAATAAAGACTTGCAGTACAGTGCATGTACGCACCTGTGGATGTGTGTTGGATTGTAGATCTCAGGCTGTGTTTGTGCGTGAGTCTGGGCATATGTAATGGGTGTGCACACAGGTGTGCATGTCTTACAGAGCCCAGGTCTGTACAGCAGTATATATTTTCCCTATTCTGGACCCTCTCCCTCTGCAATTCAGATGGCTGCTTCGCATGGCCCTGTACAGGTAAAGTTTCCCATCCCACGGACCCACTACCAAGCCCCCTCAGTCCAAAGCAGGCCCCTCATCCCTGGCCCCGCTAGCTCTGGTGCACAGAGGGGCCTGGCAGAGATGTTCACTGGCCAGGCTGGAGTCAGGCCAGGGGATTCTGATCTGCTTCTTCCCCAGCTGTGAGCGCCGACGGCAGCCTTTGATTTCCTGGGTTTACAGACTCCCAGCCCGGCCAGCCATAATGTCACCGATTAATATTTATGGAGTCCCAGCTTTCCGTGGATAAAGGACGCGGGCCGATTGCTGGTGCTGCTCATTAGCATGCAGGGGCTGGGGCTCAGCCTATAGGAATGACGTTTACACCTTTACGTTCCAGGAGCGATAGACATCTGCCTGCTCATGCGTGGGGCAGCAGGGACTGGCTGGTGCTGCCCAGCTGCTGGACAGATTCTGCCTTCGGTGCCTGATTTTGGCTCCGAAGGAGGAGCAGTGGGTTTGAGTGGCAGTTTAAGCCTGAGACATCTGCAAAGCCATCTCAGAGACCGTCAGACCTGGCTTCCCACTGCAAAGCACAATCCCAGGATGCCAGGGATTGTCAGACTGGAGCAGATCCTGAGTCCTGAGAACCCATGCCCAAACCCAATGGTTCCCAGTCACCTCCCACCAGGTCTTCCCAGCAGCCAAGTGAAATTAGGGCACAGGGAAGATGCAGCTTGGGTCAAATAAGTTGCCAGGTCCGGTGAAACTCTGCCTGGAGATGTGAACAGATGAGGGACAGAAAAGCAGCCCAGCAGTCCTCGGGATCCCCCTGGCCAGAGCCTCCTTCCTGGTGGGATAGATCACTAGATTAGCTAAGGCCAGGAGGAAGTTAACCAGGAGATCCCGGGACTTAGCAGGGCTGTGAATGGGGAGTGCACAAATAAAAATGTGTGAAAAGTCCAGCCAGAACTTCAATAAAAGGTTTTGGAGGAAGGGGCTGCAGCCTGGTGCAGTCCAGGTAGGCATGTGCCAGGGTCTCCCTCTGCTCACAGAGGGGGAAGGCATGGGGGGGTGTCCATGAACCATGCCAGATACACACCTATGGTGACAGCTCCATAGAGGAGCTGTCAGTGAGGTCTCTGGTGGCTCATGGGATCAAGGCTCACAGGATCAAGGTGGAGTACAGACTTGTCTACTGGGGAATCTCGTTCTTGCTGAGCACGTCTGGGCGGGATGCGAGGGTGGGATGGTGGAGGGTGTGGACCATGAGCAGAGCCGTCCCTAGCGGGGTGTGGGGCCTGGGGCATATCAGCCTGTCTGGGCCCTGGGAGGAGAGGTGGCGAGTGGCTGGAGGGGGTAGTGAGCAGCTGGAACTGGCAGCCACGGCAGGGCCTGTGTGGCACTCACACATGGGCCCCCCCAAAGCGCGGGGCCTGGAGCAGTCACCCTAATGCGCCCTCACCCCAACCCCCTAGGACAGCCCTAACCATGAGCATGTAAAGCTGGTGGCATTGGGCAAGATGGACTTATGGTCTGACCCAGTAAATACCAGTTCTTATGTTCATGCACATGCACACGTGCAGGCCTACATATCATATACACATGTGTATACATACACAAAGAACGCACATATTGCACACACGCATACCCTAGATGTGCATTCACATGTACAGGTTCAGATGCCATATCATTGCATACCCTTTGTGCATGCAATCCACATACATTGCACACACATATGCACACGCATCACAAAGCTACTCCCTACACACACGCACACACTGCATGCTCCTGCACACGTACATTTACACATACCTTGCATACATTGTCCACATACACATGCACACCACTACATAAGCTCATACAGCCATGCCCATTGCCTCAGTGCTTCATGCCCCCACCTGTGGAGGCTGGACAGGCTCCAGGGCAGTGCCAAGCCTCAGCACCCCCTGGCAGGAGCGCTGGGAGAACAAGTCCTGGAAGGCTTCTGGCTATATTGCACTTTATTATTCATCTGCTGGGGCTGATGATGAAGACCCTGCCCACAGGCTCCCCCTGAAGCTACGCAATGACCCCCCCTCCCCATTCCTCTTCCAGCCTTTTCTCCCATTGTCCATGAGGCTGGAAAGTCCCTTCCTTGGTTCCCAGCAAATCCTTTTAATTTCCATTGTAATGGGCTGGCTGTGCCTGCTGCAGCCTCCCCCTTGCAGTCTGGCCTTGTTTCAATTTTATGGGTTTTTTCTTGCTATAAATATGTTTTTGAGAGCCCCATTTATCAGGTTCTGCAGCTATTGAGTCGGAGGCTCCAGTGCTGCCCGTGACAGGTTGGAATTGACTTGTATGATATTAGAATTGCTATTGATTCCTTCGGCACCTTGCAACGCTACCAGCTTCGTGACCCGGTGTCAAGCCGTGTCTTGCCTCCCCCTGCTTCCTTTCCCTAGCCTCTTCCCCTCAGTCCCAACAGAACCAGTCCCTCACTGATTAGTGGACTGGACCCCAGCTGGTTCAAACTGGGGGCTGTCCGTGTCCTGGGGCTGGTTCTGACCACAAAGGTGGAAGCACCAGGGGTCTGATGTGCAGGCTGAAGGCAGGATCAGTTCAGACTGCTGGTGAGGCTTTTAGGATCAGGACCAGCACTCAACCCAAACAGTCTGGACTGGAGTGAGTGCTCCCTGTTGTCCCATGGCCTTGCTCACACGTGGCATCACCCCTCTCCCTCCCCCATGTGCAGAAGTACTAGTGGGCCAGGATCTGACACGGGCAGAGACCTCTGCAACCACAGCCCTTCCTCTGCGTCCACTTGTTTTTCTGGGCAGCGCCATGGGACTGGACACTGCAGAGAGGAGAGGTGGGAGGGAGCAATCTCATTAACCTGCCCTCCAGGCTGGTGTCCAGCTGCACAGGAATGGGTCAGGGCCCCACTCAGAGAGAAGTCTGAAGGGCTACTGCCATGAGGCTCCAGCTCCTTGAAGCAGGCAATGGAGAGGACCAGGGACTGGGAACTGCCCCCCATCTGACACCTCTGCTCACCCTGTAGTGTCCTCAGGTTTCCAAGTTGCAGGGCAGAGGGAGAAGGACCTAGGGTGGCCATTAGCATCAGATGCTCCAGAGCAGCTCATGCCCAATGAACTATTCAGTCTAGAGTGGCAGGTTTCCAGGGTCTGTTCTCTCCTGGGGTCTCTGGCTGGTGTCACCACCTCCCTGTACTGGGACCAAAGGGGAAGTAGCCACCTCCATCCTGCTTCCAGAGCTAGGATGTCTGAGCCTGCCACCAACCAGGGCTCCATGTGGTGCCTGCTCCCAGTGCAGGCTGGCAAGACCCCATGGGTGTGCAGGTGGGGAGTGAGACTCCCACTGCAGGGGAGGTGAGGGATAGCCAGCAAACCCTTCCCTGACTATAGGATTCAGGCAGGCAGTGCCAGCAGTGCCAGCAGGGAGCACACACTGGGCCTATTGAACCACAAGGTCAGTCTGAGCCCAGCAGCCTTTTATGTTCTTATGCTTTGTCTGGACTGGGGGGCAGCAAAGGGACTTAGAGCAGTTCACCTGCTCCACCAGCCAGAGCATTTTAAAGTACCCCCCATGCAGGGTCTGGGCGGGGGGTTATTTTGAAATCTGTCTTGAAAGCTAGAGATTTCATGCATCTGACAGGGCTCCTGCTCTTCCAGGCAGACGGGAATGCAGCCCTGCTCCACAGCAAGCGCCCTGGAAGGTGCATGTGATTCACATGCCCACAGCCTCCAAAATGTTCATCCGCAGTTCAAAGGCACACGTGAAGGCTCTTGCTGCAAAATAGCCCTGGTTCAGGACCTGTACAAGGTGCCTTGGTCAATATGGAAGCTACTGCAAACCCTAGAGGGTCACTTTAAATGTCCTCCCTGCCACGTGTAACTAATATTAATTGTGGCCTATCATAGGAACTGGAGCCGTTAGTCCACAGACATTTTATTCTCTCTTAGGTGCTTGTACAGTCTCATTGCCAGGTGATATGAGCCCTGCCCAGTGTAGTTATAACCACAACACTTTGCTAAGGCAGGGCAGCATTTTCCTGATGGGGACTGGTCCCTGCAAAGTTAAGGGACTCACAAAAAGACTTTGGCAAAGAGGGAATTTGAACCCAGATCTCCCAAGAACTGGGAAAGCTCTGTAACCACTGGCTCTACTTCCCCACAGCTGCTTAGGCAAGTAACTAATGTTAGGGACACTTGCAGTTCAATCATCCTGGGGTGTGTGCACAAATAACTCTGTCTTAAGGTGCCCTTAGATGCTTGTCATTGTACCTTGTGTCTCTCTGGTTCAAGTTAGTCCTTAAAGCTTTAGCTCCAGGCGTTGGCCGCTTTGACAAGCTCAACTTTCATTACAAAAGAGGTACTAGATGCAAGAATTGCTCAGGGTGGTATCCTTTATTGGACCAGCTGTCTAGCAGAGTTAGACAAGCTTTTGAATGCAAAACATCATGACATTCTTGCCATGGAAGAATATTTTGAGTTAGAAAGCTTGTCTAACTCTACTACATAGTTGGTCCAATAAAAGGTATCACCTAAGAAACCTTTGCCTCTCATTTCTGGGCTATCATGGCTACAGCATCACTCTTATACTGCCATTACAAATGAGGTGAATTTGAATCCTCAAGGCAGGAGAAGATCTCAGGAAGTCAGCAAAGGGTGCCCCAAGGGCTCAGAAACCTGAAGCCAAATATACAGAGTCCCAGGGTAAAACAAAAACCAACCCCAAAACCAAATGTCATTTTTAAACCAATCTAATATGGGGAGGGCAGGCTTGTGATGTTTGGCCATCAGGGGTTAGCAAGACTGTGCTACAAGGGACCTCATCCCATGCTTTTCTCTCCCATGGAGATTTATTTCAAGCTGGTCCCTTCGTACTGATGCTTCCTCTTTGCTCAGATGGACAGTGTGTGTTTTGCCCTTTATGGAAATGAGGCAGACGATCATTCCTGGTGTTCTGGGATTTTACCTCGAAGAACCCTGGTATCACTCCAGCAGTGCCAGGAAGGGACGGTCTCTTTGTTTCAAGCATTTTACTACTCACATGTTGAAGACTGGATGCTGTTTGAGGCACAGCCCATCCTTGTTCCATGTTTGTGCAGCACCTGGCATGGGTGGGGGGGCTTGGTTTGGGATTGGGATTTCCAGGCACTATAGCAGGGTTGGGCAAAATGCGGCCCATGGGCCAGATGTGGCCTGCCAGGTCATTCTATGTGGCCCGCGGGGTCCCTAAAAAATTTAGAAAATTAATATTTATCTGCCCCTGGCTGCCTATCATGTGGCCCTCGATGGCTTGCTCCTGAAGGGTTTCTTATGCCCTTCTCAAGCAGTCTGCCTCCAGTCACTGTTAGGGGCAGGGCATTGGGCTGAATGGAGCTGGAATCTGATACAGATTGGTAATTCCTAGTCTTGAGAGATCCTGACCTGCTGGGGAGGGTTTCAGAATTAGGTCCCTTATGTAGACATTGCACTTTCCATGGCCGTCAGCTGTGGAACCGTGTCTGTGTGCGGGGAGGCAACATAGACTTGTAATTATGACATGGGATGAGCCTCAGGATGCCTGGGTTTTATTCCCCGCTGGGCTGTTGACCTGCTGGATGACCTCCTTGAGTAAAGGATTTCCCTTGCCCTGTCATGTTCAGTTGGCTAACAGGTTTTCTTGGCCTCTTCCTAGGAGATGAGACACGAGATTGAAGTCACGTCTGAACCTGAACCAGAAAACAGATCCCTTCCAAATTGGGATCTCACCTAGAACCGAGACCACAGGTGGGGGCATCAGTGAAGTGGACTGAGCCATCCTTACTCAGTACCACAACCCCAGCAGAGCATAAGCCTCTCACCCCTAAAATACCCAACTGCATGGAGGACCCCATCCCTGCTCCCAGCTGCTTGATACTGAAGCAGCTTCCAAGGAGCCTGGCTTGAAAGTTTCTGGGGAAGGCAGCAGCACTAGCAAGGACACTCAGTGCAAAGCAAATTTTAGCCCAAACTTTAGGGCTCCCCTGAGATAACCAGCTGTTGAGCTGCAGCAAGCCCCTGGTGCTTGTCCCTTTAAGGTAGTTACAGCCTGATTGAGCAGCTGGGAGACAGACTGCACTGATCAGCAAGAATCAGCCCTAAGTAAGTCTTAAAGAGGGAGCATTTTGCAAGATCATCCCTTTAGCGTTATAATAGTGGAACTGGCCCAGAAAGCACATGTCGCTACTAGCAGCTCATAAATTATACGGCCAGACCATGGAGCGGAAAAGCCAGGATGGGACTGGAGGCTGGGGGCTGCGGTGACCACCTAGCACCAGGAGACCGCGCTCTTTGTCAGGGTGAAGGACCACTAAGCCCTTGGTCCTACTGGAGTGGCACTAGAAGTGACTCTGCTCCTAGGCACACTGCCATCCAAAAGTCACCCCATCCTCTCATGAGCAGCAGAGAAAGGATCACCCTAGCCCAATGAATGCAGTAAGGAGCTGAGCTGTCTCAGCTGGGAGCTGCTTCCTCCTGGTGCAGCAGGGCTGAAGTCCATATTGAAATGTGAAGAGAGTTCTGCCACATGAATTAAAACATTGGGGACAGATAAGAGATTGTATCAGGTCAGCCCAAACCACAAAATATTTTGGTTCCTCTGTGATTTAAAAAAAATCCCTTTTGGGTGAATCAGAGTATTTCATTTGGACCTTTCGAACCCTTTTGACATGGAACGGTGGCATTTTTTCAAAAGAAAAAAAACTTGTTTCAAAACAAAACCCCAACATTTCTGCCCTTCCTTCCTTCCAAAGCCATTTATGCAATTCAGCTGGAATTTACAAATCCTGAATCCTCATTTCTAGCAAATAAGTTGCTCACCAGAAACCCCCCAAATTCCCTGTTCTGGCCATAAGCATGTGTCACTGGGAAGGCAATACAATGTGCTATGCCATGACTTCTTGCTAGTGCTGGAAGTTATACAGCCCTTTTGGGGAGTGGTTGGGGACGAGGCCACTTCCATTCTCTACCAGCTCTTTGTTTCTTGGGCAGTTTCAGAGCCCAAGATCCAGTCGCCCCTGGGCTGCCAGCTCCAAACACAGCCCCACATCTGGATCCGAGCTGCATGGGCTGGTTTGCAAGGAAAATGCTCCAGAGGGTCTGGGTCAGGCGGATTTATTTTCTGCAGATTAGCTCTCCAGGGCCCTGGTTCTCTGTGCTGTGCGCTCCAGAAAGGGGATGTGGAGCAGACCTGATGGGCTGGAGAGAATTTGTTTTCATCATGGAAACTCAGCTCTGGAAGCCGTTTAACAGCTGCCTTTAGAGAAAGAGACACCGGGAAGCAGGGCTGGGGCCACCTGCTGGCTTCATAGTTTCATAGTTTCATAGTTTTAGGGTCGGAAGGGACCTAATAGATCTTCTAGCCCGACCCCCCGCCAGGGCGGGAGAACAACAAAAGAACCCTAAACAAAAAATGGGACTCAAATGAGTCCAGCCAGGTAGGTATCCAAGGTAGGTATTCAGACCGAACCCTCTGCACGCAGCGGGATGGGAAACGCATTGTTACTATTTGTCTTATGTTGGCATTGGTGAGCCCTAGCCACAGGCCAGGCCCCAGCTCCCCACTGCAAGGTGCTGCACGGACAGCACCGAGAGACTGTCCCTGCCCAAAATGCTTAGAGTCTAATTGTCCAACTTGGACACTCCAAGGTCCTGTCCTGCTTTGAACAAGAGTCTGGGGAAAAAGGAGGAAAAAAAGATCTGACCAGGGAAAAACAATGGGCAACGAAGGAGAGGGAAGGAGAGAAAAATCCACATGAGAAGGCCGGCAGGTCTAGATAGGTGATGGAGAAGCTGGACAAACAAGTGAGCGGAGGTGAGGGCATTCTTCCCCTGCTATTAGGAAGGAGGTGTGTGGTTTTGGCTTCAAAAGATCTGAGTTCAGGTCCCCACTGGGCTACTGGAGTCTGCAGCGAGCCCAGCTTTTGGGTTGTGTGGGAGCAGCTGGGACAGAGCTTGCCCTGGGCTGCACTGCAGTTAGGACATCCTGGTTTCCAGTTGCACTGGTTTTGCAAACACAGATTGTCCCGCAGTCCAGAAGCCTCCCCTAAACCTGGGATCACAGCCCTTGCTCTGCCAGGTGGAGTTTGACTCTCTACCCGCATCCCCCATCCGCCTCCTCCATCCCCAGCCCAGGGTCAGACTGTGCTTTTGCCAGGATCAGGTTGGAAAACAGCTAGGAAGGGAACGGTAGGAAGGCACGTGTCCGAGTCGGGGAGGAGGAGGTGACCCCAGAGGGTCTCAGCCCCTTCACCCATAATCAAATCATGACAAGGGAACCAGCAAGGGTGGGATGACCCATGGGAAGTTCCTTTCAGGGCAAATGTAATGGGAGGCCACCAGGAACAAAGGTCTGGGTCAAGGAGAAGAATGGCAGCTGAGTGAAAGCTCATGAAGGGGGAGAAGGGGAGGACAGGCCAAGGAGGGGGAAGAGCTCTCACTTCTGCCAGTGTGTCCAGTTTGGCTAGGACCAGGCGAGCTGGATTCCTTGGGAAGTGGCCTGCAGCTCACGGAGCTAACGGAGAAGGGACTTGCATGCTGTACTTTTATCTGGAGCTGGGGCTTCAAACCCCAAAGGGGAGAGAGAAAGAACCACTGCTCTAGCGCCAGATTCAGAAAGAGCGAGTGAGAGAGAGAAATTCAAATGAGCTGTTCAGATCTAGCACTTTCTTGCTTTCCTGTAGAGCTGAACAAAAATAATTTATCAACCCATTCGGTAGAAAATATCTTTTTTTCTATGGAGAGCTGTTGTTCCGGATGAACTTCTATATTTGGGGGCTTTTCCCTCTCCCACCACCTCTGTCTCCACCCTGGAGGGAGACAGGAAGGACAAGCTGGGCAGCTAGCAATCCAACAGATTAGTTTTCTTTCCAGCACAGGGCGGCCAAAAGCAGCATGAAAAATTATGAACCAAATGAAAATGCTTCATTTCATTCACATAAAAAATGTGTTCTCTGAGCAGCCCAACCATTCGCCTGTCTCTTTGGGGTTATGGGTTGCCTGTCCCCACAGTGTCCAGACATGGGTCAAAGCTCATTTCTGTGCCTGTTACTTATTTGTCACACAGCAGGGCCTAGAAGTCCTGGTTGTGCTAGGTGCTGTACAAGCACAAAGCAGCAGAACATACCCTGCCCCAAAAGCCTGGGTGGCTGTTAACCCCAGCAGGATTTGCCCCTGTGTACTTAGCTGATCTGGGTCAAAGCAAGCATCCCTCCTCCTTGCCTTATACCATGTCACCTTCCACTAGGGCTCACAGCCAAGATCCCAGCTTACTACTCCTGTCCCGTCTACACCCTTTTGTGACGGGGTCCAGTGGAGACCCTGTGGCCTCGGGCTCATACAGGGACAAACCCTTGTGCTTCGGGAAATAACGATTCCTGAAATCTCCAGCCATGCAGAAGCAGCAGCCAAATCAGCCCAGTGCAGGACGGTGGCCAAACAGCAATGAAAAGAAACCAGCCCCGGGTTTGTCTGATTCCAGGAACAACATTATGAATGAATAAAAAAGAGACCTGGATTTCAAACCAGTGTATTTGGAGCCAGGACTGGCTATTGATCCAGGGGGAAAGTCTGCGTCCTCCGCTGCGACCCAGGATTAATTTATGCTTGTCTGAAGAACGCTAATTATGCCTGTTTAAGAGAAAGTTAACTTTAATGCTGTGATCTAGCTGGTATTAAGCAGCTGCCAAAGGAACTGGAAGCAGCCGTTCCAAGGGCCCAATCCTGGGCTTTGCTGTACGTCTTCAGAGGCCTGGTGTTTTGGTATCATTTGCTGCATGTAGAGAGTACAAGAGGGAGGTTGGTGGTGTGTGGAGTATTCATGTGCCATCAGCTCTTAGTGGCTGCATGCACAGAGAGGAGAAATGACTTACAACTGCTGCTGACATACTAGTAACTAGCAGCCCCTTCCCCTCCAGTGCTGGGCTCTGAGAGGAGCATTGTGACTCTTCTGCGCAGAAAGAGCTCAGGCCTGGGGGTGCCCATTCCAAGATGTACTAAGTGCTACGTAAGGGCTGCCTGCCCAGCTGCCAGAGGGGTGACTGCAGCACACACATGGCTAAGGAAAGGGAAGTCACAGCAGTACAGGCTTGTGCATGGGCCAGCAGCCCCAGGGGATTCCCCCTTCCCTGCCCCCTACCCCCAACAGTCTTGCCCCTGTGCTGCTGCAGCTCAGCTCATCTAACCCTGCGGCAATCGCACCTCTCAAGCATGGTGTGGACGTCCCCTTAGCCTGAGTGCCAGTTGGCAGAATCAGGGTGTTAGGGCTTTATAGGTCAAAGGCAACAGCTTAAGCTCCAGACAGCCTATTGAGACCACAGCGACCACATTCACTTCACCGACTTTGGATGCACGCTGTCCAAATTCGCTGACGACACTAAGTTGTGGGGTGAGGTGGGCATGCTGGAGGGGAGGGACATCAGGAGACACGACTTTACAGTTAGTGCCAGGCTCTGGAATGGGCTCCCAAGGGAGATGGTGCTCTCTCCTACCTTGGGGTCTTCAAGAGGAGGCTGGACAGATATTTGGCTGGGGTGATATGATCCCGGCCCCGGGTCAGGGGGTTGGACCTGATGATCTGTTTAGGTCCCTTCCAACCCTAAGTACCATGATACTACGACACTGATACAGGAGCACTGCAGAAAACACTGCACGCCCAGCACCCAGCTGTGCCCTATGCCAGTGAGCCTGCCTGGCTAGCCCTGACCACAGCACGGCCTGCATTACTGTGCAAGTTCCTCCTTCCAGGAGTAGGCAGGTCTAAGGGGATGGCTTTCCTAGCCCTCCAGGAGCCTCCTCCATCAGGCAACTGCCATTAGCTGGACTCTGCATTGGGAACGGTCCCACAGCTCTCACACTGCGAGAGTGGCAGGGCTCTTGATGCCCTCCCCCAGCTACTTATAAGCTATTCCCGCTGTACTTCCAATATATCTTCACAACACCTCTCCAAGGCCTGGGATTGTGAGCAACCTCCATTTACAAATGGGGAACTGAGCTACGTGGACACAAGGGGCCAAAGCCAAAAGACAGCTGAGGCTCAGATCTTGGCCAACCTATTAGGTGCCTAGGTGGACTTAGATGCTTAAATGCTGGAGTCCCTGAAAAAGCATCAATATATGGTGCTTCTCCTCCTCACTGCTTTCTGTGACTGAATCTGAGGAGGTTACAAAATCAGGTGAATTAGCAGCTTTCCCAACACTTGAGAATAGGGCTGCAATTAGGCATCTAGTAGGACCTGGCTCATGCCACCCATTTAGTTCTAACCATCATCTTTGCTCAGCCAGGCTTAAGTGACTTGCCCATGGTCAGACAAGGAGTCTGTGGCAGAGCAGGGAAGCCAACCCAGGTCACTTAAATCTAAGGCTGGGTACCCAAGTGTTATATCACCCTGTCTCTGTGGATGAGCATCCATTCCCCTCACACCACTGACCTCAAGAGGCATTCAGATACTGATATTAATAGGACCAAAATGCAGCAAAAGCAGGAGCTTGTCAGAGCCAGGCTAGTTTGCAACATGCTTATAAATAATATTCTCCTGCCTACAAGAGCAGTTGGTTTGTTTTCTTAATATAGTGAGAAGGAAAGATCAAAACAGCATCATTGTCCAGGGCACACAAAGGGCCTCCCCATATCCCAGACCCACTGATGGATCATGCCCAGCATTACTGAGCAAATACATCCATCCAGATCTCTCCAAAGGCTGCCGCTGCTATAATTGATGTAAGTAATGAGCATATGAGTTTATAAACAGTTCCCCAGAGCTAACGGAGGCTGAGGCCAGAGCCCGCGGCATTTACTCAATGCAATACTCAGAGCTGTTTATAAGTTACTGCAAACATCAATTATCCCCATTATTCCACTCCACAAATATTTTATTTATTAATAAAGTGAACTGGGTTTTTGTCAGTTCCATTTGGTAAAAGCTTTGAGACATGCTGGGCTGGTTCCTTTTCGTTCCTACGACAGCTGCCAATCAAGGGCCAATGCAAACTTTTACAGGGAGACGGGAAAGCAAAGAGTAGGAACAAACAAAAAAGGGAACGACTGAAAACATGACTGAGCGAACAATCGGCGAGGCTCCGTTCTGAGCAGTGACGATCTTTTCCCAATGTTCTCAGTTGGCATTTCTACAATGGGGCTCTCCCAGTGGCCCGGCAATTGGGGCATGAGCCTGTTGCTCGGACATGCAGCCTCAGTTTCCCTCATTGTCTTGGATTTCCCTGCTCTTGGTCATGCCATTTAGCTGAGATTTGCAAAGCTCTTTAGAAACCCTCCTTCCACTGCAATCTGTACCTGTGAGAGCTGCCAGTCAAAGCTTCATATGGACCTACATGGGGAGACTGAAATCACTGAGTGGTAGATACTGGACAAACTTGGAGGAGCTGAGCTTTTGTCTTTCTGTGCCTTGGTTGCTCATGTACACAATAGGGATAAGATTATAGCACTGCCCTCCACAATAGGGGTTTTGCAAGGCTGAGAGTATTGAAGATTTAGAGGTGATGGGAGCCAGTTAAATACCTTTGATGCACTGCAAGTCACCAAAATGTTCGGAGCTGGCCAGGATGCACTTGTGGTGTGAATCTCTATGCACATACATGTTTGTACAAGCATTCGTGATACTCTCAGTGTGCAAGCTCCAAGTGCACATGTGCAGAGGCTGGGATCCTGGCTCCGGAGAAGCAGGATCAGACAGTGTTGGGGAGCTCTCACCCAGCTCAGATGGTCTCCCCAGGTCAGAAAGCCCCAAGCCTGCTCTGGGTTCATCTCTCAGAGGATATTTAAGGCATCACAAATATAGTTCAGAGTTTCCAACTTGGGTAGGGCAAAAATGGGATTCTTTGATTCATCGGTAATTTCTTTTTATTTAAAAAGATTTGTTTGGATTTGGAATACCACCCCCCAAATTCCCCAATGTCCCAATGAGTGGAAATTAAAAAAAAAAACCAAAAAACCTTTCAACAAATCCCAAACATTTCATGTAGATCTTGACCTCTTTTTTTTGAGTTTTTGAACATAAAAGTAAAGGAAATTTGGAAACAAAATGTTATTTCAGGTGGAAAAAGGGATGCATTGCTCTTTAAGAAATGTCGAAACCACCCTTTGGAAAATCCTTTCCAAAAAACACCCAACGAAACCCCCCCAGCAAAATCAACACATTCCCAGAGAGCTGTGGTATGGCTGAACCTGCAATTTGGGTACATTGTCCATCAACCCTCTTTTATAGGTATAGGGAAGATGTAAGGAAAAGGAAGGAATGTGCAAAGAGGGAAAAAATCCTTATTTTCCAAGGCCTGGAGTGCAATTATACAGTATTCTCTGTCCTTAAATGGGCAGGTTGCTTGTAACTGCAATAAATATACCCTCCCTTGTCATGTACCCAGAGATAAATCTGCCATATCTAGGGAGCAAGAAGAGAGAACACCTTGGCTTCTCTGAGGCAAGAAGTGCCCGATCCCTAGTATCTGGAGAGAAGGCCCCTCTCTGGGCTGCCTGGGGGCTGTGTATTAGCATGCAGGAATAAACCTACTTTTTCTCTCTGTTCTTTGAAGCCCTGAGTCTTATCTCCCATTTGCTCCCATTTGGCATAAATCCATTGTCTGCAATTGAGTGACTTCTGATTTAGCAGCCGGGTCAGACCTGGTTGTGATCTCACCTAAGCAGATGAGATCACAACCCCTCCAGCGTGCCCACCTCACCCCACAACTTGGTGTCATCAGTGAATTTGGACAGCGTGCATCCAAATTCGGTGGAGGGAATGTGGTCGCTTATGGAGTAATACCAGCCTGTGGGTCTACTTTGCATCTGGCTTCTGCAATAGGGCCAGATCCTGACCTCAGTCGCTCCAGCACAAATCTGGGACAACCCCAAGGAGAGGAGAATCCAGCCCCTCCTGCCAGAGGGACTCCCGTGTTGGACTAACAGGCCAGAGAGTTACAGGCTTGTTAAACAGATTATGATAAAAAAGCAGCGCTCGGAGAGCAGAGCCACTGTCCGGGGGCTGCGACCGTTCCCAGCGCAGCCTCGTCATCAGGAGAGGAGAGCAACATCCATCGAGTCAACAAAACAATCTCCCAGAAGCTCCATCTCCTTTTCCCCCTTAAAGCAAACATCTTCATTACAGCTCGGAGTTGTTTAAATAAATGAATTAATATTGACAAACCATCAACGAGGCTAATAAATGATTAGTTAAAGGCATACATACATCACATTACGGTTAGCACTAGCCGGGGCTTAATTACTTGTGGAGAGGATCCCATTAGAGTAGGTGTAGATTACCTTCTCCCTCTGCAGCTTGCGGCCAACCCCCAGTCTGCCCCCACCTCCCCACCCCCACACAGCAGGGGCTTTCAGGCCCCGCTGCTTTTTTCTTTCTTTTGTTAAAAGCACATAAGCCCAAATGAATCTCACCCCTTTTCACCCACAGCCTGGCTGAGCACACCTGGCGCTCTGGGTAAATGTGCCTGTGGTGGGGCTGCCAAGCGAAGTCCTTTGGAAGCCAACAGGAGGCATCAATGGAGATGCTACAGTGGCCTTTAGTGTAGTCTCCCTCTGGCAGGGAACCCAGCCACCTGGGAACAGGGCCTTTTCCCCAGTTCAAATTCAGGGCCCTTGGGAAGGGATGTGAGGTTGAGATGAGTCAATGCACCGTTGTCCAACCTGCTGTTCTCCTGAAGGCAGCCAACTAGTGCCCCTCATGACACACAAACATCACATCCCTGTGGCACACAGCCTTGGCCATCCCTTCAATGTAGCACATAGACTCTCTATTGCACACCTTTATTTATCTGCAAGGGCCCTGTGCCCACCTTTGCACACCTTTATTTATCTGCAAGGGCCCTGTGCCTTCAGAGGGCACCCCTGGTAGTCCATGTACCCCAGATCCATTCACCAATCTATGTGATCATTAGCATATTTGCAACCACAGCACTTCAGGGAGGAAATGCCATCATCTCCCTTCCATAGATGGGAAACTAAGGCACAAAGCCTAGGTTCGCAGGGGTATTTGATCACCAGACCTGAGCACAGCCATTCCCACCAGGGCTTAGGGCCTGGGTATAGGAGAAGCTGCTGCATCTGGGATTTCAATTTGGGCCATTACAGACAGAGGCAGCAGCTGTACAGTTCAATCTGGATCTAGTCCCTGGGTGCTACAGCAGGGGTAGGCAATTATTTCAGGTGGAGGGCCGCCTACTGAGTTTTGGCGAGCCATCGAGGGCCTCATGACAGGCAGCCAGGAGCAGATAAATATTAATTTTCTAAATTTTTTAGGGGCCCCGCGGGCTGGATAAAATGGCCTGACAGGCCGTATCTGGCCCATGGGCTGCATTTTGCCCACCCCTGTGCTACAGTAATGGATAACCAAAGACAGAACGCAGGCTCAGGCTCCAAGCCTTCCTAGAGCTTGAAGTGTCCAGACAAAAGGGTTGGCCTAGTTCAGAGCTGGATCTAGACTTGGAATTGTATTGTACAGTGGTTGAACTGGACACATCTAGGACCTGCTCTGACTTTGTGGAGGACAGTAGCTGGGAAAGTCCAGCAGGCAAGTACACCACACGCTAGTAGCTTCCTAAGCAACCTCTGCCCCCCATGTTCATGAGAAGCCACTATGGGGAACTGAGTAAAAAATATGTGTTCCTCAAGCTCATAATCCCACTTTAACATTTAGTGTGTGAATGAAACAGAAATATTTGACGTCTTTAAATGTACGAAGGTACGCTTCGAATGACAGCTAGCATGGCTTTGTCATGGGCAGGTCTTGTCTTACCAATCTCATCTCCTTCTACGACCGGGTCTCTCGCCACCTGGACACGGGAGACGTGGTAGATGTTATATATCTAGACTTCCAAAAGGCTTTTGATTTAATATCCCATGACATCCTTGTGGGAAAACTGGAAGATTGTGGGCTCAGCTGCTCGACAGTTCAGTGGGTGGGAAACTGGCTACAGGGTAGCACCCAGAGATTTATGAACGGATCCGTGTTGTCCTGGTGCAAAGAGGCCAGTGGTGTCCCTCAGGGGTCCGTGCTTGGACCGGTGCTTTTCAACATCTTTATCAATGATTCAGATGGGGGAGTGAAAAGCTCGCTGGCCAAGTTCACAGGTGACACCAAGTTATGGGGCAGTGTGGTCACATCAGAAGATAGGCTGCAGATACAGATGACATGAACAGGCTGGAGAGTTGGGCAGACTGGAACCAGATGAAGTTTAACACTTCCAAGTGTAAGGTGCTCCATCTGGGGGCAAACAACCCTCGGCATACCTACAGGCTCGGTGATGACAGCTTGACTTGCATCACGGCCGAAAAGGACCTAGGGGTAATGATTGACCATCAAATGAATATGAGCCATCAGTGCGATGCGGGGGCCAGCAAGGCAAATAACACGCTGGCATGCATCAACGATGCATCTCGTGTAAATCTAAGGAAGTGATACTCCCGCTGTGCTCAACATTGGTCAGACCACAGTTGGAGTACTGCATCCAGTCTGGGCACCGCACTTCAGTAAGGACGTGGAAAAACTTGAGAGGGTCCAGAAAAGAGCCACTGGTATGATCAGGAACTTGCAAGGCAAGCCATACGAGGGAAGGCTGAGAGACCTGGGCCTCTTTAGCCTAAGGAAGAGAAGGTAGAGAGGGGACTTGATAGCAGCTTACTGCTATATCAGAGGAGTGCATGAGGAGCTTGGTGAACAACCGTTCACTGGGGCAGCCCCGGGGAAGACCAGGGCCAATGGATACAAACTTCTGGAAGGCTTCAGGCTTAATACCAGGAAAAGCTCCTTTACAGTCAGGGTGTCCACACTGTGGAATAAACTCCCTCCAGAGGTGGTGCAGTCACCTACCCTGGAGGTTTTCAAGAGGAGACTAGACAGTCACCTCGCTGGGGTCACCTAACCCTAGTTGTCTTCCTGCCTAGAGCGAGGGGCTGGACCCGATGATCTGCAAGATCCAGCCCCTGACAATCTATGAATCTATGTACTCATGCATAGGGAGAATATGCTTCTTTACTGAGGTGCTTTTTCCTTGAGGAAAGAAGGAAGGAAGGGATTAAAGCAATGCCAAGGCTAGAGATGAGTACCTCGTGCACATGTTTCCTTGCCAGCATGTCAGTGATTTCCAACAGTATTTTGTTCCCATCAATATTCACTCCCGTGAACATTCACACATGACCAATTTCCAAAACATAATTGCGTCCCATACAGAATTTGTTTCCTATAGATAGCTGGAAAGTTACCCACATACCCAAGCAAGCACCATGCGGTTTTGACAACCAACCATACAGCATGAGTATAGACTCAGGGACACCGAAACCTTGAGAGGAGGAAGGCAGGGAGCAATCTGAATGACCCATGGCCTGATGTGCACTCACAGGAAATATCCAGCAAACAAGTGCAGAGCAACCATACCGTCTCTGACACTCAGGCTGTGATTTTTCAAAGGAGCTAGGTGGTTAAGTGCCTGTTTCCCACTGGAAGTCT
>NW_005842226.1:809619-859721 GCF_000455745.1 Alligator sinensis
CTCTTTCCCAGCCCTCATGAACAGGAAAATCTATTTGTGGTAGATGGTTTGGGCAGCTCTAGTTGAGCTAAACATCTGATTGGGACACCAGCAAAAAAGGACGGAAAATCCTGGATCTGGAGCTCAGAGCGGCCGGCTTGGTTCAGGCCCGGTTTGAATCCAGAATCCGCTATTTACAGCCTGAGTTCAAACTCCATTGGAGGGTCAGAAAAGCTATGGAGCAGAAAGCCCCACAAGATCATTAAATCAATCCCCTTGCTAGAGCCATGACGCAGGTTTTATCAGATACAGTCCCCTGATAAAGTGTGTATCAGCTGGAGGGAGGCAGTGATTTTTAATAGTCGGAGTGCTAATCCTGGCACTGACTCACTGGGGGACCCTGGGCCAGTGACTTTGCCCCTCCATGCTTCATTCTGCTCATCTGTAAAATGGGGAGAACTTTTACGTCCCAGGGGAACGGGACAAATGAATCTGCTGATGTCTGTCAAGTACTCTGAGACTAGCAGGAAAAGGGTGCTGGAAAGAACACGACTTGATCCTAGCTGAATAGCAGGGAATGGAGAGGCCACTGACACTTAAAAGGACACTGTCAAACTATATATCAACAAGGTAGATTCTGCACTTTGGGTTACTAATATAACACCTGAGACTCAGATAGCACAAGGATGCAAAGCACTAGCTCTAACATCCCCATGACACTGCTTCCCCGTTGCTGATCTGCTGTTGGAATCAGTTGATCCGTGTCAGCTTTTGATTTTCTGATGACATATTGCATTGGGGACAATCACATGTCAATCCAAGGTACACCCCCCGAAAAACGGCTAAAAATCACATCATGATATTCGGATGTAACTGATGTGTGGGCTGCGGGGAGCGGGGCAGTGAAATGCATTGCCCCTTAGTTTTCCGCTGGATATTATTATTCCTGTATTGACTCAGTGAGGCTGCTGTCAGCACCATGCAGAGCTCACCTGGGCTGAATGCCTTTCACTTCCTTACCAATGTGCTCTGTTGTCAGGCTTGGCCCATCAACTTCCGCCCCAAAGATGCTTTCCATTACTGAGCTCTTCCACAATGAGGCCAGGCCCTTATGTCTCCCAACCCCATAGTTTGTACATGCAGTTTCTCTCAGCAGTGCCAAAGGAAAGTTTTGCCTTGGATCCCTGAACAGCAAGGATTTGCACATGTGAATAGTTTTATTCAGCTGAGGAGTCCCCTGTAGCTGGCTCAGGTGACTCCAGTGAGTTAAGTTATTTATAGGTGACAGCGCCGGGTCTTTATCAGCACTGCAAGAGAGAGGATCCCCTGCAACCCGCAGAATCAAGCACAGAGTTTGGTAGCACATCAAATTGACTTGAACCCCAACATAGCGCTGCCACCTGGGGCTCACTGCTGATTGCCACTGATGTGTAACCATGGGCATGTCACCTCCCTGTGCCCTCTCCTGCCCCCAATCCATTTACACTGCACATTCAGGAGAGCAGAAGCAATGTCTCACTGCTTGTGCCTGCACAGGGGCCAGATCCCTCTTGGGGTCTGGGAGGATGGCATTTCAGCATATGTAATAAGTAGGACACATGCTCATGACAGCAAGCAGTGACACTCAGCAGCAAGCGCTGGAGCCTTTGGTTCATGTGACTCCATGAAACACCCAAACCCATGTGGACAGTGGGAAAGAGACTGACAAATAAAATAGGCAATAAATAATAATAATAATATCATAAAAATTTCAGGCGTATTGAAAAGCAGCCCCCTCTCTGAATATCGGCTTTCTCTATTATTCACGCCGCTGCTGATTTCTGTAAATATTTAATGGCAAATAGATTTTTTCAAAGTACAAATCTGACCAATTTCTAAATTTAAAATCCATCGTGGAGCACGACATAACTCGGGGCCAGATCCTGCCAGCTGCATTCACCGGGCTGATCCTGCTGTTGCCAGGAGGGGCCTGATTCACAGCTCACTGAAGTCAATGGAGAGATGCCCATTGACTTCAATGGGCTTCAGATCAGGCCTAGGCACTAATGACTTGTAGGTGCACCTACTTAAGTGCTGCAATGCCTAAAAATGAGCTAGTTGGGACCATAGTGCAGGGGCATGTTGGAACATCCACCTCTCTCCAGAGCCTGGGCATCGGCTTGGGACAGCACTGTCTGCTCTGGCATCTCTGGATCCAGAGCACTGTGCCTACCAGAGCCAGGGTGGCTAACACACCGATGGCAGCACTGGGGACAATGCAAGGTGCAGCAGCCCATGGGCACAGCAGTGGCCGCTTTTAGCACAATAGCCTAGTGGTAAGAGCACTCAGCCTGAGGGAGCTCAGCCCCACAGCTCCCACCTTTCCAAATATCAGGCAATGGACTAGCCTGACTGGGGCACTTTCTGCTCCTCCTGTTGATGCTAGATCACTGAGTCCTCCATAAATTATGAGTTATACCCAGTGTATATATTGTTTTATAGAGCAGTGGTGCTGCAGGTGAAAGGTATATTACTGCTCTAATAAAATAAAATAATCATTAATGATCATTATTTCCTACAGGCACAGCCTTGCCATCCTACCCAGGTCAAACATCTGCTGACTGCAACTGGGAACCTGGAGAGATTCTGACAGCAGGGTCTTTTCCTTTCTGAAATGTTTTAAGCAGCTACAACATCACAGGCGCTTCAGCAATTGAGTATTAGCTAATTAAACAAGTATTAATTAAGCTTAGCAGTGTTGATGGCTCAAGTAAAGCAGGATCTGGTTCAAAAGAACTAGACCTTATGTTCTTTGCTGACCACCAGACTCCCGGTGACAACAGGGTTGGACTTTACACTGCCTATCATGGAGAGAGGCCCATGCAAGCAAAAGATGAACTGGGGGGAAACTCAGAGGCTTTGATACCTGCACTGCAGCACTTACAGCTCAAAGGAGGCTACCACAGGCCTCACTTCTACCCAGGAGCTGCAGCCATTGAATCAGTTCCTTAAACTGCCTGATTTGGATGGTGCTTTCACTAACTCACTGTAAAGGCTGATTTAAATTGCAATGCAGCTTCTGCAGGGAGACCAAACCCCAACCTCCAGACCTTCTTCCATTGCCATGGACCAAATGCTGACTTGGTGCGTGTCTACATGGAGAAATTAGTTGGAGCAGTTACCATAATTTACATAATATGTTCAGGAATATATGACACGTGATTTGGGAATAAGTGGGATTACAGGATTACAGGAATACATGACACTTGATTTGGGACTAAGTATGTCAACATGTACCTCTTTTAAATGGGATTAACCTAAAATCACCATTTTTAAGGTGCATATAGGGCACGTGTCCACATGTGTGCATCTTTAATGTGCTTTAAAAATGGCAATTTTAGGCTAATCCCACCTAAATTTGTTATCTGCATAAAGCCAGTAGCAAATTAAGGCACAATTAGCTAAATCACATTAGCCCACATGTCAATGCTTAATGCGCATTAACACAATGTGTGTCAATGGATGCACACTGCATTCATGTAGATTAGCGCCTCTGCAAATGGGCTAATGTGACTTAGCTAATCGCACCTAAAAGTTGATGCGCCTTAATGGGCATTAGCACGTTTACATGTAGATGCCCATCTAAGCAAAGGCGCATTAAGTTTAGGCATATGTAGACATGCCCAGTAATGCCCTTCCACAGAATAATTATTCCACCAGGAGCTATTCCACAATAGCAGCTTTCAACTACCTGAAAAGTAGTTTCAAAGAGAATGGAGCTAGACTGTTTTTAGTGGTGGCAGAAAACAGAACAAGGAGAAACGGTTTCAGGTTGCAGCAAGGGAAGCCTGGGTTAGATATTCAGAAAAACTTTCTCACTAGGAGGGTAGTGAAGCACTGGAACAGTACCCATGCTTGAAATCTTTTAAGGCCCGGCTAGACAAAGCCTGGGCTGGGAGGATCTAGTTGGGAATGATCTTGCTTTGAGCAGGGGGTTGGACTAGATGACCTCCCGAGGTACCTTCCAACCCTCATTTTCTATCATTTTATCATTCTACTGCAGTTTGCCCATGTAAATGCTTCCTTGTATAGCCATGTGTTGAGCAGCTGGCAGCTCAAAAATACACTTGCTTGTTAGATCCGAACATTCGTCCCCGTGCTTTACCAGGCACCATGCCAGTAATACCCAGGGGCTGTCTATCCTAGGGGTATCACCTTAGCATGCCCCTTCCTCTTCTATCCACTTCCACCAACTATAGGGAGCTTGATGGAGTCTCCAGTAGGAGGAAGGTGGAGGTGGACAGCGAGGTGGCTATATTCAACATGTTCTCCTTGCATAGACAAAGCCAAAGGGATAAAACCTATTTGCTGAGGTTTCCAGAACACCAGCTTTCCTCCCTGAAGAGGCCAAGCTAGGCTGGTCTCTGTCACTGGCAATAGCTATTAGACAACATCCCACACTAACACACCGAGCCCTGAAGAAGATAGCTGTGCCATGGCACGGGGGCAAGAGCTGAACAGCCCGAAAGGAGAGAATTAAGATTAAAGGAAGCAAGCGCGAGGCTCATGTCCCTGCACATTTCACTTTCGAGAGGTTTGTTAGGACTAAAGAGGCCCTTTTATCCCTTTCCAAGGTGTGGTAATGTATCCCCTGCCGCCTTTCATCTCAGCCGGGCTGATTGATACTCAAAGCCCTAATGAGCGTGACGGGAAGAGTGGCTCAGGTCGAGGGAGGGGGGAGAAAGACCCCACTCCAAAGGTTTCAAAACACTTTCTGTGCTATATTTAATGAGCGGATCAAGAGAGTGAGAGATGCTAACGCAGGGGAGGGGAAAAGGGGTGGGAGTGCAGGGGAAGGAGGGTGGGGGAGGGAGAAGATAGGAAGGAGAGAATGACAGGTGAGATGAGTGAGGGCTAGGAGCACTGGAAAGCCCTGGGGATGGTGGGCTGAGCAGGTTTCATCATCTCCAAGTGCTGCTTTCCAGCTCCTCTATGCCAAACTCCATGGCTAGAGCTCAAGTCCTCATTCCTGTTGGCCAAGACACGCAGTGGGTTTGGTGGGACTGTGGCAAACAGCATGGAGTGCCCCCCCCAACCCCCCCAGAGCAGGGCTATGCATGGGCACATCTTGTATTAGAATTGCCTTCTATCCTTCCCAAGACTTGCCAGGTCCCTTACTACCAGGAAAGGATGTAAAGGAGAATGGGTCTTGCAAGCTGGTCTCTGCCACTGGCAATGGCCATTAGACAATACTGTGAGACAACACCCCACACTAACTAACTACCCAATTGATCCAGCTGACCTCTACTTAGCTTGATGGAGCTACTCACACCATGAAGATCAGTGGGGCTAGGAAGAAACAGCAATCCCCTAAGGGGGTAGGTGAGAAGGTCCCCCAGTGATCTAGGAGGCCAGACACATGGGTCCCAGAGCCTGCTCCTGTCTAACCTGGCACCTCGTGCAGGCACTTAGCCCAGAGCCAGGAGGGTACAAATGTTCTGGGCCAGGATGATAACAATCCACATGTATCTGGCACTGGTCTGAATGAAGATTTCCAAGGGGGTCTGGGCTGCACACTCCTGCCCATTTCAGTCCCTTCATTGGCTTTGAGAATCTGAGGACATTTGGGCAAGATCAGCAGCTGGCCTCTTACTTGCCACCCAAAGTGACCCCCAGCAGCTAGCACTGAGGCAAAATGAATCTCAAGTGGGACCAGCAAACACAACAGAGGGGCCTGAGGCCTGAACCATTCACTGGATGTCTACTGGTAGCACTGTGTCAGTGCAGGTGTGACTTTTAAAGAAACAGGCTCTAACGCGGGTGCAGGGATTTTGCTATCAAAGTGCCTCTTACCAGCACAGCTCATTACTTTTTTCTGACAGGAGTCTGCTTTACTGGAATAAGAACCCATGTACTGTATTGGTAGCTGTTCAGACTGGGGGCTGTTGTGCTGTTTTTACTTCATCCATCCCACTAAAGCAGCACAACCCGTGTGTATGGGCAAACCATTGCTGGGATTTCTGCTCCTAAATCCTTTAGCTGCTTTTGACAATCACAAGTATTGTCCTTCCCTACTGAACAGGTGGAGTCTGGGGCAAGACTGTTCAGGAGAGCTGCTCCTCCCCGGTGTAGTGTAGCCAGCATAGTCTGGGTACCCTGACTGCCCACAGAGCTTAAATCATCAGGAAGTAAGCCAGGGCTTGGGTATGTACAGCACCTCACACCTGGTCTTGGATGGTGATAACTATGGTGGTACCATAAGAAGCAGGCAGGGAAGGAGGGATCTCTCTCCCCCAGGTTGCCTGGCTATGTCAGGTTTGACTGTCTCTTTAAAATCACCACTTGGGATGGGATGGGGCAAGCGAAAAAAAACAAACTCTTCTCTTTTTCTCTCTTTTAAATGCATAAAGGCGTCACCCCAGAGCTAAAAGGGTCAGTGTGGAGAGAGCAGAGTCTCCCTGCTACCGCCTCCCAGCTGCATTAGCAGCTAATGTGTGCACCTCACACCATTCTCTGCAGACACGCTATTCAGCGCTCCATTTGGGGAAGCGGCAGGGTGAGGAGAGTGGGGCAGGTGGGCTGGGTGTTGTGGGGGGGCGGCCAGGTCTGAAGATAGAGCACAGGAGGGATAACCATCTTCTGCACGTGTGGCTTCAATGGTGGCAAGATTCTCCTTTCAGTGTAAATCAGGAAGCAGCTCTAGGGAAGCAGCATAAATCAGGAAGCAGCCCTGCTGGTTTCAGTAGGGCTGGCAAGGTATTGCCAAGAGCAGGGGTTGGGCATGGGGTTTTTTGGGCTCACCTGGTTTGAAGTAAGTTTCTGCCTCTTCCCTCTGCTCAGCAAGAGGTAGACAGGAGAGAGAGAGAAACGGGACCCAGGACAGAGAGTGAGCAAGAAGGAGAGCACTGCTTCTGGGGAGGATCAGACACTCTGGGCAGTCAATAGGCATCACCCTGGCCCAGGGCGCTGACCCTCCTCTTCCTTCACCCTCCATCTCCTCCCCTCTTTCACAGCACCAGTCACCCCTGAGCCAAAAATCCATACTCCTCTCAGATCTAAGGAGACGAGCACTTACAGGGCACTCCTGGAGCTGCTGATTGCTATCAACCTCCTTCTTTCTTTATCTCCCTCCTCCTTGCTTTCTTCCCACGGCCGATCCATTCCCATTTACAGAACCAAGGTCAGCTCGATGGCAGCAGAGGCACCTAATCAGCTGTGCGTGAGCAGCCTGCTGCTCAATGCACCCCCAAAGGGCCTCAAGCAAGGGGGCTGGGGCGCTGGACAGCTCAGCTCCTCCAAGGGGCATGGGGACCCTTCTGGGCCTGTGCTCAAGAGGGAAGTCCAGGTTTCAAACCAGGCCTCTCTTATTTCAGGTCACAAGCTGTGTACCTTGTGCCTGGCCAGTAGGCATGGATCCTTGGTCCAACCTTCATCTACAGGTGACAGCTTGGGCCAAAGAGAATAGCAGGGCAAAAATACAAAGCCAGCCCAGGATGCACCAGATGTGACTCTACACAGGATCTCTAGGAGGTGCAGCCCACCCAGGTGTGGCTGCTGTAGGCTACTTGGGAACCAGGAGGTGCAAAGCTGCTCCTTGCTACAGCCGCCTCACCAGGGACACCTGGGAACAGCTCCACAGCTCAGTGCTGCTCTCAATCTGTTGAGCTGTGTCCTGGGCCCCTGGGCTGAGGGGGCAGAAGGATCCTCTGGGGTCAGGGGCCATCCCCAACCTGCCTTGCCATGCTGGAAGCACCTGGACCAGATGTCCAGGTGTCCTCTCCCTGCCCCCAATAGACCTGGGGATGGAGCCTTCAGGGTCTGTCTGCTTTGACTGATCTCAATCCCAGGCAGGAATCAGAGCTTCCCGCTTCCCCCCACCCCTGAAATCAGGGGCCTTCTGGCTGCAAAGTTTTGTGTGGCAGCCTCTCCTTACAGCAGCCGTACATGTAGCTGGCACTGGAAATCTTGGTCATTCAGACCAGTGCCAGCTACACGTGCGGCAGCCTCTCCTTACAGGAGCCCTTGTACCCTGAGAGCCAAGTGGGACGTGGAAGGGGACTGCAGCTCGATGAGGGGCTTGGCTGTATCCTGAGCTCAGAGCACTGCCCACTAGGCCTGTGCGAAGCGGCTAGTATTCACTTCCGATTTGGATTCAGCCGATTCAGGGGACAGTGATTCAATCTGGTGATTGAAATCACCGTCCTGATTCGATTCAGCTGAATCTGATTCTCCGAAGAGTCGGAGATCTTTGAATTGATTCAGGCCTCTAAATTGGTCCCCTGGTTTGATTCAGAGATTCGGCCACTGAATCAGGCCGAATCTTCTCCAAATCGAATCGCCACCCAAAGCTTTGCACAGCCCTACTGTCCACCCTCATAGAGCAAGCCAAGGCATTCATCCCAATGCAGTCACTACACAGGGACAGACAGCAAGGGCTAAGAGCTAGGGAGCAGGGGATAATGTGGGACCCAGGCTGCATCTCTTCTCTGGGGACCCCCTGATTCAGTGTCTGTGCACCTCAAAATCAGTAGCAGTCACCTGGCACTTTGGGGACATTGCTACAAAGACACTGGGCAGAGGGAGCCTGTTTCCTTTTCTTCTTTCTCAATCTCTCTATTCCTCTCCCAGTCCACCCCATTCTTTCTCTGCCCAGCTGCTAGCTCTTTACTTGCTCACCTACTTCTATTTTCAGGTATAATGGCATGGTGAGAAATGGGCCTACCGCCAATACAGATCTTGACAAATGCAACCTTATCAAGGCTCTTCTTTCTTAACGCCAGCCCATTTGTTTTCTTTAATTCTCTGCCTGGGATTGCCAGATTTTCTTAACAACAACAAAAAAAAGAAAAGGAAAGAAAAAGCCCCCTACAAAATAGAAACTCCTCCCAAACTCCCTGAGAGGAGGTAGTCATGAAGTCTGCTGTTTCCCATCACAGTGGTGCTTCTTTAGCTCTTTTGAAAAGAAAAAAATGACAGCAGAGGAGAAAGAAGACTAGAGACATGCTCAGCTCCCCAGATTAGGGGCACCTTACTTTGCAAAGTCACTGCCAGGTTTGTGCCAGGAGTCGAGTGCTTTGCAAGAAACCTAACCTGCTGCTGGCATCAGAGTGGCACCTGGTTATACCTGCCATGGAGACATTCAGCCTCTCAGGCACTGTCTTCATCTCTTGGAGACCCACTTCAGTTCTCCCTTCCGAATGCTGCAACCTGGGGAAAACTAGATTGATCAAGGAGGGAGGGTTTTACACTCTTGTCTATATGAAATGCACCTCAAAACATGCGGCTCCCAGAGCACCTGGCCGTATCACTCACCCTGTCTTAAAGGTAGAGAAACTGGGCCAGAGAATTTGAGTGTCTTGCACAAGTGCACAGAAAACCTGTGCTGGCATCAGGATTAGCACACAAGAGCTCCTTGCTGGCAGTCCAGTGCTCAGACTGGGTATGTGTGTGGGTGTATATACCTATATATACACACATATCTATACACACAGCCTTATATATAACCCCACCCCCTTCACCTATACATATAGGTAGGTGTGTCAGTCTTGAAAGCGGCTCTCTGTGTACAGTTTATGGGCAGACTGAGAACCCCAGCTTCATCTTACCGATGCCTGAAAGCCAGTATTTGAATCAATATCTCACAGAAGAGTTGTGTATTCATCTCCTTGAACTGCCCCCAGTTCCTACTCCCCAAGGGTCAGGGACCCTCGCAAGGGAATAATCTCAAGGGAATAATCTGCAAGGTTGCAGGTCTCATCCCCTCACCTGGGGGCAAACCAGGGTGGGTCTCCCACCTCCAAATCCAGACTAATGGAAGGAGTCCCACCAGAGCCAATGAAAAGAACTGGTTTCCAGCAAGGCACCACTGTGAACCTCCGTTCTCTCAGAGGTGACCTACAGGTGGTGATGTATTAGGTTTTAGCCATTATATATGGTACCATTTCTTAACTGGTGATATACTGTGTGCCTCCTTAGGTTTTCAGGTTTGGTGCAGAACAATACATTCACCAGCCAGGTAAGCTCTCTCTCCCAGGCTACTCCCCACCACTGTGAAGCCACAAGATGCAACGTGGTGGCCACACGCCTGAGATCAGAATTTGACCCCACCAGAACCAAACTCCCAGCTTGGAGAGCAGAAAGCATCACAGCAACAGGCACGTTACAGCCCATGGACCCCTTGCTAGCTCGTGGCTCATGGCTTTGCACCTGGCACCAGAGGGGTGCCCTGCTTTGTTGCTTGCCTGTACTACTGTTCAAAACTGTCCCTTCCCCCCAAAACCCTGCTTCAGCAGCACTCTCTGCACAGTGAAGAGCAGCCGGGTGTGGACGCATAGATTCCTGCGGGACCTGGCCTGATCTGGGAGCTGTCCAGCACTGCACAGCTGGCCCGTGTCCTCTGGACAAACCTTTGAGTGACCCTTTCTTCCTGGCTGTGTAAGTGGCCATTTTTTGGTTGTCGGCAGGGCATTTCTGGCCAGGGGGATTTTAGCCTGAGCGTTCGTAGCAGCAGCCATAGCCCATGCGTGGACTGAGATACTTGACAGAGTCAGCCAGAAAATGTGACCACTAAACTTGGCCTCAGGAGTGAAAGAGGGAAGTGTGTGCCTCTTTTTCCCCAACAGCAGTGTGTCCAGGGCACTCACCTGGGAAGCTGGAGTTCGAGCCCTCCCCCTTATCCAGAAGGAGTTTCACTTCCAGCATAGCACTCTCTGGCCGCCACACCACGGGGCAACCATGGCTCAGCCTGCTCTGCTCTCCTTTTGAAGTTGAGCCATAACGGATTCACTGGAAAAAATGAATGAAGCCTGGGGGGCAACTTCAAAAGGCACCCCAGAGACATGTCTGACTTGTGGTGTGGTGATTAGCATGCTGGGCTGGGATGTGAGGAGACATAGGTTCAAACTACTCTGGCTGAGAGGCCTCGAGCCTCAGCCATATGTGTCTAGGGCTAATTTTTTTCCCCCTGGGCATATAAGTACTAAAAATTGGTGACCAAAAAATGTCCACTTAGATAACCAGGAAAGAGAAGAATGCCACAGGTGGCTTTAGGCCAGGCCTGGCATCTCAATCATTGTTCATTCCCAATAGCCGTCAAGTGAGATCAGGACCACATGGTGCCAGGCGCTGCACAAGCAGTAAGAGACAGCACCTCTCCGAAGAGGTCCCCGTGTGATTAGACAGCAAGGTCCCCCAGCAGCTCAGGGGCAGAGCGGGAATTTGAATTGGTGTGGGTGCCGTGTCTCACCTGCCAGACCAGGTCTGGGTCTGCACTGGGCACTGCAGAGAAACCCAGGTGAAGTGAGCCCCACCAGGGTACAATTGCAGGGCATGAACCATGCAGCTTAGGGGAAGCTTGCTGGGCCTGCATGGCTACCAAGAAGGCTGCAGCCTCTGGGCCTGGCACCTCTTCGTGGAGCTGAAGTCAGTTGAGGAACGGTCCCTGTAGAAATGCACAGGAGGAAAAAAAACATAGGACCCCGTGGAAGGACGTTGGCAGGCTGTCTGCTCTCCTTGTCTCGTGAAGCCACAAGGCTGTGACGGTGCCCTGCTAGCTTCTTGCGCTCCTGCTCACCAGGGGCATGGAGTTGCCTCCAGTTGGTACAAGGATAGCTCTATTGATTTCCTCCTCTTGGTTGATGGGGGTGGGAGGGGCGAAAGGAGCCTTATTAGTGACTTCTCTCTTTCAGGGCCAGTCAGACAGGCCCTTTAAATAGATCTGAAGGAGCCCAAGTGCGTTGGGTTAATTGATTGGAGAGCATGCCAAGCTGCATATCGGAGATGCACCAGAGAGCTGAGCCGCTATCTCCTTCTATCCATCATGCCGTCTTTGTCCCTTTAATTTCCTCAGCACTTTCTCCCCTGCCATGTCAGACTCTCCTGCTTGTGCTTCCTCCTTTTCTCAGCTCCACCGCTGGCTCCAGTAGCAGCAAGTGCGTGCATTGAAAGCAGCCAACAGCCCCACGGCTCCCTCTGCAGCCTCTCTGAACAGCCCTGCAGGGCAAAGGAGCCATAAAGCCATGGCCTGCAGAGCAGGGGTAATCCGCACGTCCCAACACCATTCCCACCTAGCAGAATGCCTCCGCCGGGGCTACAGCCAGCCAGGCATAAATTAGAGCAGCTTTCAAGCGGACCTTGTGGAGCTGAGCCAGCCACAGAGACAGGGAGCAGCAAAGGTAGTGTCCAGCTCCTTTCCCCCGACCTCCAGCCTGGGCTCTAGACCCAGCCAGTCCTAGTCTGGTGGAGTCTAACCCTGGACATGAACTTCACAACTGGCCTTAACTCACTAATGGGCTGGATCCATTGGGCCCAACCCAAACACGCCCTGAGCATTTGGCACCTCTGTGTTAGGGGACAAGGTTGTGGGCAGTCTGACATGGGAATCAGGTCTCTGAGGCTGGGATGAAGGTTTGAGGGCTAACTACCAGACCCAGAGGGAGAGTCTGGAGCAGCGTCTGTAACAAGTCAGGGTCAGAATCCAGGTCAGAAGCCAAGCTACCAAGTCCAGGTGGGGGAAACCCACAGGAGCCAAGCTAGGGGTCAAGGACCAGAATACAGATCCACAGAGAAACCCAAAGCCGAAGTCCAAGGGACAGCCAAAATGAGAGTCAGGAACCAGGAAAACAAGAGAGCACAAGAGTCAGGGGACTTGCCCCAGCCAACTACGTCAGAACTGTTGACTGGCCTGGAAACCAGCACCCCAGCGGTACTAAATGGATAGGCAGCATTCCCAGTAGCCAACCAAGATATCTGCTGTTTCTAAGCTGGGGCAAAATTCATTAGCTGAGGGCTTAAAGCAGGGGTGGCTGCTGAGATACTTGGCCCAGGCTGGCCGCCCTGATCAGTCCCTGAGAAGAGCTTAGTTGTACCTCCAGGGCACTTTGGGGGAACTTTAGATGACAGCCAAAGGCAAGAGTTCATAATCCAAGTACAGCGTCTGGTCAGAGGGGTTTGAAATGATCCAGGATCTCCATGCGAAGGGCATAGTTGCAAGCCAAGCCATGCATTTCAGGTCCATAGATGGCATTTCTCCATTCTTAACTGGACATGGGGTATTCTCTTGGGGTATAAGGACCACAGAGTATCCAACTCTGCCCTGACAGGGTTTAAACTGCAGCAAAGCAGATTTCATTTAAATCTTAAGAAAATAATTCTAAATCAGAGCAGCAGGACACTGGAGCTGGCCACCTGGGGAAGTGGCAGGATCTTCTTCCCTGGAGGTTTTCAAGAAGAGGCCAGAAGACCCTTGTCTGGGATGATCTAAGATTAACACATCACCTCCGCAAGAAAAGGCTGAGAGGTGATCTTGTGTCCGCCTACAAATTCGTTAGGAGGACACAGCAAGGGATTGGAGATGCTCTGTTCACCAGGGCACCTCTTGGGGTAACAAGGAACAATGGTCACCAACTTGACAGAAAGCAGATTTAAGCTAGATATCAGCAAAAACTTCATGGTAAAGGTGGTCAAAATTTGGAAGGGGCTCCCAAGGGAGGTGGTGCTCTCCCCTACCTTGGGGGTCTTAAAGAGAAGGCTGGATAGGCATCTGGCTGGGCTCATCTGACCCCAGTGCTCTTTCCTGCCTAAGCAGGGGGTCGGACTCGATGATCTGTTACTAGAAGAAAAGTGTCTACGCAAGGAGTTATCCCAGTATAAACCTTGAAACAGGTGGAGATGGATGGACAGACAGATGGGTGGATGGACAGATAGACAGATGGAAGGAAGCAAATCCATTCCACTTGGGGACAAAACTTCAAAAAAGGTGAATTTCAGATAGAATCACAAAATAGCAGGACTGGAAGGGACCTTGGGATCTCACATGTCATCCAACCCCCTGCTCAAGGCAGGATCAGTCTTGTCTAAACCATCCTAGACAAAAGGGAATAGAGCTGTGGTCCCCAAACCTGTGATCTGTATCCAGCAGTGTCTACCTGACTGTCCAGGACCACAGATCAGGGAAGCCTTGGGATCACAGATCCAGAAGCACCCCCCCATGGCTGGCCCAGGATGCCCAGGCTCTTTATCCACCCTCTGAGTGAGCTGCCATGGGGCAGGATGTTTGAACTAGGGGGAAACCAGGCTGATTCCTGAGGACAGTCAAGGCTCTGGGAGAACGCTGCCTGGCTCCTGGAGGAACCTGCTCAAAATTGGGGCATTTCTATGGGATGCTTCAGTTTAGTAAATCAGTACAATCTAATGAAAAATGCTTTATTGGAATTCCTTCCAGCAGCTGCCACAGCCATGCCGGTATCAGAGTGGCAACATAATCAGGAAAGCTTGTCTGCCAGATGAAACCTTGGGCCAGATCCAGACATGCAGGCACATGCAGTTTGTGGCACTGCAAACCCCTTTGCGGTGCCACAAACGTTATGTGCTGCATGTTAAACCGTGTTTCCCACTGCTGATTTGCAGTGCCAGGGCAAAATTTGCACCTGGAATTTCCCGGTAGCAAAAAAAAAAGGCAGTGCAAAGCATGCCAAAGTGGCACGTGCCAGGTCAAATGCAGAGACGAAGAAGCAGGCGCCCAAGGGCTGCCTGTCCCCACATCTCCATGTGCTGCAGAGCCCCCATGCTGAGGCACCCTACACCCAAGCCAGCCTCTCCTCAGCTGGCATGGCCACAGCCCTGTGCTGCCTGCTTCCCTGTCTCCTAGCCAGCACCCACTGCAGCACATGAAGCAGTGGGACAATGTGTCCCACTGCAAAGCGCATGAGCAGGACCAGGCACTGCAACACAAATTTGCACCGCTACTATTTGTGTTGCTGCAAACTCACACGCCTGCTCGTGTGGACACGGCTTTGGAGTCTAAAATGGTGAGGCTTAACCCACTGCCGCTTGCAAGGTTTTGCAGTCCCAGCGAGTCACAGGGGCTCGAGTAGTGCACAGTATTATTATGAGGGAGGGATCTGGCATGCTGGTCCCACGCTTCCCCATGCAGCAGTGATAAACTGATGGGAACAGACACATCATGGAGGACCGTAGTGAATAGACAAGAAGCGGTTCTAGCCCCAACATGCCAGGAGGCAATAGCACCACTCTGCCTTTCCTCAGTGCCTCTTCTCTGAGGATGTCAAAGCACTCAGCAGCATTCGTTCAGCTTAGCTGCCTTTCTGTGAGGCAAGGCAGAAACCCCAGACACTTCTGTCTCATGACTTGCCCCAGAGCAAACAGATGAGAAAGTAGGAAGTGAACCCAGGAGTCATGATACCAACAGACCACGCTCCTGCCCAATGCTAGGAACAGAACTGAGGAACCCAGGTGCCCCGTTCTAAGCACTGGACCGGCTGCCTTCCTGGTCCTGGATGCTGTGGCTCCCACTTATAAGCCTAAGGCTTCACTCCCTCCCTGAGCTGGGAAGAGATCTCCAGAGCCCTCACTCCTGGTTCTCCAGCCCCCTCCAATAGTATCACTAGGGCACAATGACTAGAGCAGCTGCCCTACTTGGGCACCAGCTGGTGGTGCGGTGGCGATTGGAAGTTGCCACTACCCCTGTGTGTGGCAGCTGCATCTTTGCAGCTGCATCTTTGCATCTCTCCCAAAGCTGGAAGTAGAATCCAGTCTCAGCCCCCTGCTCTAAGTGCTGCTTCCATTACTAATGAACATGACTAGCCATGTTCACTAATGCTGTGCAGTGAAACAGGAGGAAAGGGGTGACAATGAGATAGTCCCTGCCCTCATCTCTCACTGAACTCCAGGTGGGGATGGAAGCGTGGAAATGGCCCAGCTGGAGGCTCAGAGATGCTGGAGGGGAAGATTGGGATTTGGGCACATGCCCCTTTGCACCTGCAAACTATGCAATCGGTATGTGGCTGGGTGTGTTTGAGATGTGGGCTGTTATAGGACCTGTATGACATTTGAGCTTCGTGCTCCTGGTGCATGTCAAGGCACCTTCCCCTCAGAGAGGTGTCCTGCTTGCGGTGCTTTTAGAGCTGCTGTGAAGCTTTCTGGGGAAAGCAGAGCTGGGAGGGCAGAGTGACAGCAGATACGTCCCCAGAGAGCAGAGTGGGGCTTGAGCAGCAAGGCAGAGGTGTAGGCTCTCTCTCTGAGTCAGCCATGCGCTCCCTCATGCTCTGTTTTTAGCAACAGTTTCACATCAGCATCTATGCTGTCTTTTACCTGGGAGAGTTCAAGCCTCTATAAAGTGCTGCGCGGGTGGATTCAATGCTTCTTTTTCCTCTTTAATGGTGACTATATATGCCTTCTGGAGGAAAGGCAGCAGAGGAGCTAAAGGACTGTGAAGCAGCACTTGGCAGCCGTGTGTCCACTGTGCCTGTGGATGTGTGTCTCTCTAGATTGTACCTGGATGAGTGTCTGAGTGCATACGGGTGTGCCTGTGTTTGTGTGTTGTTGAAGGATTCGCATGCAGGAGCTGTGTGCATGTATCTAAATGTGCACACCCACGAGTGCGTGAGGGTTTCTGAGTAGGCATGTGTGTGATATGTAAATGTGTGCACGCATGCGCGTCTGCGCATGCAAGTGCCTCTGGATGTTGGTGTGTAAGCCGGAGAGTAAAGTGCCACACCAGGTATTCAACTATGGGGCCAGCCCTGCTTCCATTGCCATCCATTGACAACAGGATGGGTCCCTGAGGGCCAGCTTGCTTGTCCTCTGCACCCACTTGTCCCTTCAGAGCAAAACTCGGGATGGGGCAAGCAGGGGAAGAGAGCTGGACTCATGGAAATATGCCTGCCCACAACAAGGAGCAAGCCCGAAGAAGCATCATGTGCAGAGAAAGGAAGACCCATTCCTTCCACACCTGGGTGATGCTCTCTGCCCCGTTCTCTGCCGAATGGCCCATGTTGGGTATGACTCTATGGACAAGGGATGAAAAAGCTCTGATGCTAACAACCTTCGCATTGACTATCAGTATGGGAGCTGCCCTCGGACAGTGTCAGGGCCCAATTCTCAGAGTTGCTGAGGTGGTCAGCCATTACCTCTGTAGTCAATCAGCCGGCACGTGCATGATCACCAAGCCAAAAGCAATAGCATCCTTAGGGGCCATGTGCAGTTCCTGTAGGCCACCACTGAACTTAGTCAGCAGGCAGTCATCCACGCTATATGACATGGTGTGAGTTTTGCTACACCTACAGTCTAGGTTGTTGCAAAGACTCCAATGTTAGAGGCTGGCCATGCACAGCCCTTGCTGCGTCTGGAAGCTATTCAGCAAGGCCCACTGATGATGTGGCAAGTTGAAGCCAGGTAGACAGACTGCCTCCTTAGTGAAGGGACCAGTTGATATTGGTAAAGGGCTCGGGGAAGCTCAGCTATAGAGTCTTTGTGTCACTATTGCAATAAATCGGCATCTTTGGTAGTCAACAGCCTTTAGAGCATACACGTATGTGTGTGAATTTATGAGCATGTCCATGTATGTATACAAGTGCATGTGTGTGCTTCTGAATACGCACATGTGCTTGTGTCTAGGTTTGCCTGCGCATTTTTATGGACATACATGTATGTCCATGTGTGAACATCCATGCTTATGTGCACGCATGTGAGCACACATGCATGTGCATATATTTGTGTGCATGCAGCTGAGCTGTTTTCTTTCCATTCTGTGTTTGTTAATTTATTATTCCCTGTTCACCTCTGGAGCAAAAAGCAAGTAAACTATGCAGAAGCCAGCAAAGAGCCAGGCACAGGCAGGCAGGATCTACTCCCACCTGTGTCATTTGAATTCAGAATTTTAAAAAAATATTTTAATAAGAGGGGAAAGATCAATACTTTGAGCAAGTGTTTGGAGTTCAAAGAGACTTGCCCAGGGCCCCCTGAGTCAATAACCCTGCAATAACCAGGAGTCAAAAGCAGGGAATTTAAGCATTCACACATGCATGCACAGACACCATTCTAGTTTGTTTAATATTTCATACCATGCTCAGAGTGCCGGGAAATCGAGGCACCTGGGTACCAGGGTGAGCCAGGGCCCGGGGCTGCAGGTCCAGCACACAGGACAGCTGTGGGCTCTTAAGAGCGAGGTTCCAGGCCCAATGTCATAGTGGATGGCACATTGTGCCCAGTTCCAGGGGCTGCAATGCCAGTGGACCTGCCTGGTGGGAGCCGGAGGGTCATCATCCCCTCTCATTTTGAGATCTGTCCCTGAATCTCAAAGGCTTTGTTCCACCCTCCCTACCTGCCCCAAACCTGACCACGTCTGGGGCAGGTGTCCCTCACTCTACCCAGGCTGAGCTAAACTGTCTCTACAGAAAGCCTTGGGCCACCGTTTGAGGCAGACCCTAGCTCCGACTCCTGGTGACCCTCTCCTCCCCCACCCCACATATGCCACCTTTCAGTACGTCTGTGATGCCCATGAGAAAAGAGTAGGTTATGTTCTCCAACCAGCAGCCAGAGCCTGGCACAAACCAAACTACCATCTTTAGCAGGGTTCTTGGCAGCGATGGGCAGCGATGGTGGTCTATTGGCCATATGCGGCACTATGCGGCACTTCAGATGCTGGGTCACAGGCAGCAGCTCCACAATGTGACATGATTGCATCCATGCAAGCCCGAAGAAGTTCTCCTGAGGATGCAGTAGGTACCAGGTAGGTTAAGAGAAATGAGGACATGGAAAGGCTGCTGACTATGCAGAGGTCCCCCATCATGCTGCACTGGGACAAGGAAGAACCATGGCCAGCGCAGTAAGTAACAGGTAAGAGAAGAGTCTCCCTGACCCCTGACAGAGAGGGATCGGGCCAAGTCACCCAGGGGGACTGAAAATGACTTCACAGCAGAGCAATTCCTCACAACCACACGTGATGTTTAAATGCTTTTTAATGTTGAGGGGTTTTTGTTCAAAAAGCAGTTTTGAGGGGTAATCAGGAAGAGAAAATCTAAGATCTTAAGCAAAAAAAAAAATCTAGTGGCTGCTAACATCCAATGTGGGTTGTAAATATAATGAAAATATTGCATATGTGGAGTGCAAATGTTGAGAGAAACAGAACAATTTTCATTTTCATTTGCAGGGAAAACAATTTCCAGCTGTTGCAATGACCAGGTTGATGCCCTGCTTCAGGCCTGGGACACATCTCAGCCTACAAGAAGGGGCCTGGCTCTGCCCCACCATTCATTACCTGGAAGTATAAATCATAGGCAAACATATGTACTTGCTTATCTGTGCCTGCACCACAGTGAGAGGGACCACATCTCCAATACATTGGTCCTGGCAAAAGCCATTTGAGAGATCAGCCTGTGTGGGAATATCGTTGGCATACTTAAAACAATGGCTCCATTCAATTGTTCGCCCCGTGGAACAGCAGATGATCAATTAAACCGGGGTGGGCAAAATATTGGCCCGGGGAGCAGATGCAGCCTGCCAGGCCACTCTATCTGGCCTGTGGGGCCCCTAAAAATTTAGAAAATTAATATGTATCTGCCCCTGGCTGCCTGTCATGCAACCCTCGATGGCTTGCCAAAACTCGGTAAGCGGCCCTCTGCCCGAAATAATTGTCTGCCCCTGAATTAAACACACTGGTGGTTGGCATGGAGGTGTCACTGGTTGTCCAGACTGGTAAAGGCAAATCATGAGATTACCTTGAAAAGCAGGAGTTTTTCAAAAATACTGAATTTCAGCTTTGCCTGTTTGCCTCCTGGTGGAAGCCTTGTAGGGTCTGGATTCCCAGGTTTTTCCACAACCACAAAGATTGGCAACATACCATTTTTGTAAGCAAGAGATGAGACTCTCCTGTAATCACATGACTCCAGGAGTTCATGATACCACCCGGCAAGTCAGCAGCACGGAGAGCTGGTCCATGCCGCATAGTTCTCCCAGCAGAACTCGAGCTCTGCCATCAAAACTGTGAGCATGTCCTTCCCCACAGCTCTTCCCCACAGAGCAATACCAGCTCTGGGAGAGACAGGCATCCACTGGCACAGGGAAGCCACCAGAAAGCGTGTATAGATAATGCCGCTCTCAGCTGACACCTCCTGGGGTGCACGGCATGCCCTGCTAGCACATTGCAGGGTGGGGACGGAGCTGCCTGGACCAGGCCAGGAGGTACATGGATGGGGATGTGCTTCCCAGTGGTGGGTACCGTCACCTGGCAGAAGGCTTGTGGCCAAAGCAACCTGAGCCTGGCTCCTTCCACCTTATTTAGTAGTTTGGTACTAATCCAAGGTGGATATAAAACTTCTAACACTGGAGGGTAACAGCTAGCACCCATTTCACTGATGGAGTGGGGAACAGAGAACCCAGCTCCTTATATCCTTAAGCCAAATAGTAACATTTTTCCTTTCTGTGCCTCCAAAGCCCTGCTCCCAATCCAGTATTTCACACCACATTCTTCTCCCTCTCCAACTTGGCCGCATACAAAGATGGTGAGACCCAATTCTAAGCCAGGGTAAATGGGTGCCAACTCCAATGGTGGTTGACACACCACCAGAGAACCTAGATCCTGCTAGATCATATTAACCATCCTTAGAGTGATCTGGTCCTTTAATGGTCAAAATGGGCATGGAGACTCTGGCTCTGAGCAGAGCTTGAGTAAAGTCCTGAGCTGCCTGCTGCATTGCTGCTGCCAGCTCACGATATAGGGTGTGTTTCCTAAAGCCCCAGCTCCTGCATTCCTGTGATGACAGAAACTGCTCAGAAGCGCCACCTTCATCATCCCAGTTGCAGAAACATCCTTGAAAATGTGATGCAAAGATGACCCACAGACAGCGACAAATTCAGACAGTATGTAAAAAGACCCTGAAATCCAATATGATTTCTTAATTGTGATATTTAAGCTAATTTTATCATTTAGATTTGAATGAGATTCAACAAAAGATTGGCTAAGGACAGAGGTAGCAAGAATATCCGGTGTTATCTCAATGGGCAGCAAGAAATTTTGGAAGGGAAACCAAACCTCGTTTGTCATGCTTTAACCACTTCTGTGACCGCTAGAGACAAAGAAGAAACCTAATGTCAGCACAGATCCTCTCACATCTGCTTTTATGGTTCGTTCATCATCCTCATCAGCATCTGGCACTGGCCACTGGCAGAGGAAGGACATTGGACTGGGTGACTCTGGGGTCTGACCCAGTCTAGTAATTCATATATTCCTATATTTTGGGAGCCCCCTGACTTCTGGTTTTCAAATGCTCGTGGTCATCAGTGCCACAGACAGCAACACTACTGCTGCCACTGGCACTGAAAGACAAGTGTGCTCCTGTCCGCTACCCAAGATGGTGCTTGGAGAGGATGTGAGGATGTCGCTCATTTGAATCCATGTCGTTTCTGCCGTGCTTGGCTGATCATCCCTCCCCCTGCCCAGACACACACACTCCAAGCGCGGGCTGAGCAATCGATACATTTTTTATGTTACATTGAAAAAAAAGGGCACATTTAGCAATGGACCAATTGCTGATAATTGCCTCCAAATGCAACGCCTCAATACCTGGCGGCTGCCAGATTGAAAGGCCTTTGTTTCTCTGCACAATCGCCAGCCAGGAGCGATCATGCCAGACACAAAAAGCACTCTGTCAAAAAATGCCGGGATTTTTCCCTAATTTCCTCTCCACTTATCTGCGCTGAGTTCCAGGCACAGGCTGAGATCTCTCTCTCCTCTGTTCCCTTCCCCTCCCCTTCTCTACAAAACTGCTTTCCCCACTTTTCTCTCCTGCCTCTTCTCCCCCCCCTCGCCCCATCAGTCCACGCTGGCAGCATTTTGCATTTCTCCATGCTATTGATTGGGCTCTCATTCAGTGAGGAGAGAGCCAGGGCGCTCAGTGGTGGAAGCACCCCCATTGTTGTCAAGGTCAAGGCCCTCTTCCCAGAAGCCTCCGTGCTGGGAAGAGGGAGAGACGGAGAGAGATGGGGCCCCTGACGGGAGGAGGGAAAGGAACCTCAGGTCCTCGGTGCTGGGGCCGAACACAGGCCGCCTTCTGCTTTGTCTTCCCCACCCCACGCTGACAGTGTCTCCCATTTCTTCTGAGACACACAGGCAAAGCAAACCCGTGTCTAGCCGCCTCCTCACCTCTGCCCCTCCTGATGCATGCACTGCCCCCAGCACGATCTCCTCCCTATCGCTGAGCCCCTCTGTCTCCTTCCCTTCCCTTCCTCCTCCTCATTGACGGGGGATGAGAAACACAAAGGGAAAACTTGACTCTAAAACAACACGGAGGACACAGCTCAAGCATCATCACCGTCTTTCATGGCAGTGACCCTCTCTCTTCTATGCCAGATTTTGATAACTGACCCCAGCGCTCTTTCCTGCCCATTCAGGGGGTCGGACTTGATGATCTGCTGAGGTCCCTTCTGACCCTAACATCTATGAAGTACCGCAGGCATCCCTCTACCCCACTAAGGGAGTCTGCACATCATGGAGGACAAGGGGGCCTCAAGTTGCATGAGCCTGTCAAGTTAAGGGTTGGAGGACCAGGAACCAAACTCTGTAGAGACAACAAACAAAAATGGCCTGCTAATACGGCAAAATCCAAGCATTCAGCAATCCCCGTCTCAAAATACTGTGAAAGTACCAGTAGCTGAATAATGATCAGATTTCGATAAAGCATAAGCTTGGGGTTCGTATGTTTGTCTCTGGTGTCTAGGCAGGTCGAGGTCCGCATTTCCACAGCTACAAAGGCCAAAAATATAGTATTTTTTTAACCAGATCTGAGTCTCTCATACTCACATGACTCCCAGGGCTGGAGCTGTAAGAAACAGTGCTGAATGTGGCACTCACAAGAGCTGGCAATGCTGAATAATATAGCGCCATGGTACTGTAGGGCAGTGGGAGGAGAGGAGGCAAGAACAGCTCATGTAAGCATCTGATGTATATGGTGCTGAACTGAAGAGTTAGAGCCTAGCTGGTAATTGGGGTGCACAGACAACTGGATCAGCAGCCCAGGGCTTTGGCCCAATTCCCTTTAAACCCACCCATACAAAGTTTCCACCATCTAAGCCAAGACAAGCTCATCCTCTTGCTCCCAGCCCCATCGTCCGACAGTGAGACTGAATGCCCAGGCGGGAGCAGTAGGCCCTGTTCGATTACTACCACGATGGCACCCTCCATCTCCCTAGGAAAATGGGGATATGTTGTGCCAGGCATGGCACAGATACAGTGTGAGAGAGACCCTGCCCAGGAGACCTTCCAAAGGGAGCTGACACAGGGTGGGAGAAGGCATGGGACACTCTTTACTTCTCTCCTACCATTGCCTTTCCTCTTCATTGCTGTTCTCTGCCTAAGATAGCACAGAGAAGGGAAGGGTCTTGTCCAGTGTCACACACAGCCAGTGCCACCCTGATCTCCTGAGGGCTCAGTGCTTCTGCACTAGACTGCGCTCCCTCAGCACTCCCTTATCTCTAGCCCTACCAAACCTCCCAGGGTAGGGCACAATAAAGGGGTCCTGGAGTTCCCTGTGTGCTTGAGTGCCAAGGTAAGAGCAGATGGTGAATGCAGGGCACCTGAGCCAAAGGGGAGAACAATTCCCTGTTGGATGGACAGGTGGTATGGCCATTGCATTGGCCAACACAATGAGGTTAGAGCAGGGACCTCCAGAGCTAAAAGCACAAGCTGGTCCCTTGAAGAAACCGAGGCTCCTTAAGCAGTCACACAAGCCCTGGGGATCAGGCACAGGCTACCTGGGTTGCTGCACCAGCTGCCCCCACCTTTGGTGGCTCCCTCCTGCTCCAGATCCTCCTGCCAATGCCCTCCTCCCGCCCCATCCCTTTGCCTTTCCTTTTTCCCCCTCTAAATGATTTCAAAGCCGCTCATTTTCCAAGGCCAATTACTCCAGTACAATACCCCCGACTGCGCTCTAAGCACGCCGGCATGGTCTGCTAGTTCCCCGAGCCGCCCATGTAGCCGGCTGCATTCAGCCAAGGAAGGTGAGGGAGAGAGGCGGAAGGTAGTGAAATCAATATGCTGTTTTATCTCCGTGCCCCGCGGTGTGCAAAGCAGGGTCGGGGCTTTTTGTGGTTGCTTTTCAGCACTCATTATTCGAAAGGATCCTCCAGCAGGAACTCGGTGTGGGGCAAATCCACTTCCAAGGTCTGGAGAGAGCCACGTCCTGCCCTGCCAATCTGCCTCCTTGTAGACCAGTGGTCTGGGATTACCTGGAGGTTTTTGTAGCTAATCCTAGCAGTTAAGAGGAGGCCAGACTTGTCCAATCTTCCCACTCCTGCCCAAGGCAAGGGGATTATGCAATCTGCTTCCCTGTTGGAAATGCCTGCTAAGTGTGTGCGCACATGTGTGCGCATGTGTGGATGGGCATTCACACAAGCCCATATGTTTTCATGCTCCTATCTGTGCACATAGGCTCTCTTTAGGTATATCTGCGTGTCTTCATGCATACATGGGGCATGCTTGTGCATGCCTACACATGTATGAGTGTCCATGAGTTTTCATGCACGTCTGTTTTGTGTGCAGACACTCAGGTATGTGGTCTGTGCACACATGTACATGTATCTCTGAGTCTGTGTGCAGGCACCCAAATGCAACTGGTGGGTGCATCGGTGCAAGTATATTCAGGGCTTGGGGGAGGAGGTTTTGTACATGCTTTTAATAACCCTCACAGGACCAGGACATTAGCTACTACTGCCCCCCTGCCTTTCCTGTGGCAGGTTAGGGTGTTATGCCCTGTGGTTGTGTCAGGGTTGACTGTGTAGTGTTACTAGTAGGTTACACAATGGATTTGTATAGGATGGTTTGGATATGGATGACCCTGCCTCTGGCAGGGGGTTGGACTAGATGACTTCTGAAGGTCCCTTCCTGCCCTACTTTTCTATGATTCTATGCTTGCACACACGTGTGCATGCATACATGTGTAACCCACTTGTAAGCATATGTTGCAAGCCCCCACTCTGTGCTAATCCACATACAGTATGAGTTATCGCAGCCCCTAGACAGAGGCTTGGCTCATAACATGAGCTCTGATAGAGCCACAGTTCAGTCCCTGATGGACTGACTGGCCAAGAGGACAGACATCATCCATGTCCAGGGCGTGCGTGGGGTGTGTGTGTGTGTGTGTGTGTGTGTGTGTGTGTGTGTGGCAGAACCACCTGTAGACACCAGTGTAAAAAGCAATTGCACCTTCCATCTTTCCCTGCCCCTTAATTCGGTAAGAAGGCACTCAGAGAAAATCATTCCTGTAAATACAGCTGGAAATCTTTCTTCCACCACTCCCAAATTCCCTGCCAATGCAGGTCAGGAAATCTGATAATCACCATTAATTATCAGCATTAGTATTATAATTTTGATCCTTCCTAGGGCCTTTCACAGGCTGTTTAGCAACAGTCGTTAGTGTAGCCCCACATCCCCTCTTTTCTCTGAAGCAGCAGGTCAACTAACAGCCTCTCCACCCCCAGCTGTGCCCAGCACGGCAACAGAGTCAATGTGCTTGGGCCTGGTCCCCTGTGAGAAGGGGTCACCCAGAAGGTGTGTAGCCAAGCCAGCAGGCACCAGGGTTGTGGGAGTGTTGGAAGTGTGACCTGTGCTACAGAGCATGGCCTGTTTCTGTCTGTTGAGTTGCAGCCCAAGGGTCTCTGGGTGTTAAAATGTGGGTCAGGGAAAGATCAGGGAAGGAACGAGCAAATGGGAGACGGCTGCAGGCCAGACTGTCTGAGTTGGCCTCCCCTGGAGAGAGGACCACAGCTATTTAGGTGTTCATATGTTCATGTCTACCACGGTAGCTCAGCATTTGTAACCTTGTACGCTTTGAGGACTCCAGGGCAGTGGGGAAGTGATGCTACCCCACCTGTAAGACGCACAGATGGGCTAGGGGTGTTGTCTACACCAGGCAGGGCCGGCCCGTCCTATCCTGCAGCCAAGGAGCCCCTGTGGCCATGAATACTCCAAATCAGTGCTGTAGCAAGGGGGGCGGGCGGTTGCCACTGCTCCGTGTTGCCAGCTTCACATCTGGCTGCTTGCCACCCGCTACCCTCCTTCCCCTGCTGCCAATGCCGCTGCTGGCTTCTTTGGAAGCTCATCACCCCCCACTCCCCTGCCATCGGCTTCTTTGCATCAGGGGCCCCAAAACTATAACTTGCAGAGGACCCCAATAATTGTGGGCCAGCCCTGACACCAGGGGTGACCAAGAGATGGCCTGCAGGCTGGCTCTGACCTGCAGAGACATGTCATCCCATCTGTGAGGCCTGGAAATCTGGTGGTGTGGAAAGCAGGGGAGCTGCCACCACTTGTTCTGCCACCAAATTTCTGGCCACATGAGAAACCCTACAGGCATTCAAAAGCTTGTTGGATGCATTGGTACACTTGTCTAAGTCAATCCCAACTGTGTAGTTGGTTCAATCGCAGACATCACCCCCCAACAATCCTTGCCTCACATCTATTTCTTGGACCGTTGTAGCTACAACATCATACCAACACTAGTAATATTTTAATCTCCTGTTAAAAAAAAAGCTAATAGAACAGTCTAGACCAGCCAAGAGACACGATTACATGTATTATAATAGCATTGCCAGTATGCATTTGTGATCAGGATCTCTGTGTACGCACAGGCAATGAGAGTGTCTTTCCCCGCCAGAATCCTACAGATGAGATGGAAAAGGGGTGGGAGGCCAAAACTGTGATTTGCCCACGGTCTCAAAGGAAGTCAATGAATGGAAATCAGGTGTCCCAGCTCTTCATCTAATGCAAAGTCCAGCTGTGGGGACTTACAGTGTTTCCATGTTTGCCATGCTGGAAGGCTCCAAAAGAGAGTGATGTAGAGAGAAGATTCTTGGTTCACGAGTACCAGGGGGAAATTGCTTTGGATCAACCCAGAAGGAAATTGTTCTGTTTTCCCAGAAATAAAAAAAGCAAAAAAAAAAAAAAAAAGACAACAAACCAAAATAAAAAAAGGGTTTTCATTTTGAATTTGGCTTTTTAACCCTTTAAAAGCCTTTTTTCCAATTTTGCAAGCAAAGGTGTTGTTTTGAAACAAACACTCCAAACATTTTAGGGCTTTTATTGTTTCAGTGGAAGCTCGACACCCACGTTGCTCTGAAATCATCACCGTTTCGACCCGCTTTTGGGCCAAAGAGACTATTTGCTAAGAAGAAAAAGAACCCTCCCCGCTCTTGTTCCAAAATGCTTCCCAGCCCCCCTGGCTTCCACCGCCAGCTCTTCCTCTTGAGCACAGACACATCGGCAGCCGACGCACTGGCTTCCCCACTGCTTCCCCTGCCTCCCGCAGCCTGTCCCTCTCTGCCTTGCACGCACATCCCCCCGCCGGGTGCCAATTCTCAGGTACAATTTAACTGACACAATGCAAACCCTCCACAACCCAAAACCTCTACGGGGAGCTGGTTTACAAGAAGGAGAGTGCTGGCTTCCCAAACAAGCCTCCCAGTCCACAACACATTTCCAGCCATACATAATCTAATATACGTTACCATAGCGCCAATCAATAACTCAGTAGGCCAGCTCCGAAATTATTCTCTTAAAGGGGCAGTGCACCTCTTGTCTCTTCCCCCATCTCATTTCCACCCACCTTGTAGCTTCCAGCATAGGCCCAGGTGAAGTGATGGATATTTCCCACCGGGCCACGTAATGTGATGCCCAAAAGTTATTTCCGGTTCTGCTCTGCCTGGCGATGATCAGCGCCTTCGCCCCCATGTTGCACTGCTCTTGGCAGACTCAAGGGACCAGGCCCTGCAATGCATTCAGTGTCAGAGGAGATGCTGGTGTCAGGTGGGCTTTCCTGCATCACTTCTGGTACTGCCAGCAGAGGGGTTGGGGCAGGGAAGAGCAAAATGTTGTGTCGTTGGCTCTGATTCGAACAAGGGGCAATCCCTGTCCCCCCCGCCCCAAACATACCAACTCCCCATCACTGCTACGCACCCCCGAGACACTCCTCATGCCTCTTCCTGACACACTGACTCCCTATCAGTGCTACACACCCCAGAGACACTCCCCACACCACTGACACAACGGCACACACATCTGACGTACCCCAGAAACACCCCTCCCTGACACACTGACATCCTATCACTGCCACACACCCCACACTTCTCTCTGATACATTAACACATCATCGTTGTTTCATGTCCTCCCTACTGCATCCACGTGCCATTATTGTTGTACACCCCATAGGCACACACAAGCCTCTGTAACACACCCATTCTGTATCACTGACACAGACATGCGCACACAGAGCTCCCCCCATACACACAGATGTAGGCACATACACCCCTATCTACCACTCTAGGACCCCATTGCTGCCACGTGCACACATCAGCAGTCCACACCTGCCACACACGTCTTTAATATGCACATGGACAAACACACACACACCAATTCCAAGTGCATCAGCTCTCTCTTGCTACCACAGACCACCAGTACACATGCATACCTGGCCATAACATGCCAAAATTCACCACTAGTGCACATCAGAACACGGAAATGCTTATATCCGTCCCCAAATACACATATAAACTCCTCAAACACCTGCTGCTCATTGAGGTCAATACACTCATGCCCATCCCCGCACCCTCAAATACACACAGAGATTGCCCAGCCACGTGCTCCTACCCCACGGACTAACACACCTGCGTACACCAGCAGCAGCCAGCCTCACACGTGCATGAGCTCCCCACAATGCACTTTGATTACTTAGGAGCAGCCCAGAAACTGTTGCAACCACCATCATAGTCTGCACCTGCGTTTGTTTAACCTGTCTGGCCAGATTTCGCAGGAGAGCAATGGCAGAACTGCTTTGTCTGCTGAATGGAGAGAGCTTGCGGGAAAACAGTTCAGCTGCATTGATCTCTAGCGCTGCTTGGAAAGGCTGCCAAGTGCCATGCACGGCAACCTGCAGCGTGTCTCCCCCCAGCACCCACCAACCTCCGCACGACTGCCCCTGCTGGCAGGGACTGCCGAGCCCCTGTCGAGGCCACATCAATTCGCTCAGCCTGATGCGCTGCAGGGTGGGCAATGACTGGCTGTCGCAGAGGCCTGGTGTAGCAGGTACAAGAACGATCTATCCTATAGGAGGCTTGGCCGTGTGGGTGCATAGCCACCTATCATGCTGGAGGCCTGAGGCCTGGTGGTTACAGCTGGTTGGAAAAATTATTGCAAGAAAACCGCTTTTTGTTGGAATCTGCTGATCCACTGAAATCAAAATGTTTCCCGAACGTGGTTCGATTTCACTGACGGTCCGTGGCACCCAGCTAGGGTGTCAGGTAGGGCTCTGCCAGGCAGCTTCAGGAACTCGCCCGGGGCTGGTTCTCAACACCCAGCACCCCACAGCTGTGGGGCAGCACCCCACATGTCTTGCTCTGGAATCAGGGAGCACAAGACTTCCAGATTCCCAGTGCAGACCAAGGTAGCTAGCTCCCCAGACTCTTGGGCCAGCTGCAGTCAACAGGTGTGGGAGCCCGGGAAGCAAGAGCCCAGGATGCTAGCTCCTCTGCAGCCCACCGGAAGCACGTTGCTGCAGGTCTATGGCTTTCACAGCTTCCAGGTGACCCCTGCTGCAGAATTTCGGTTGGAAATGATCAAAACTAGACCCGACACATGTTCAAAGTGTTGCTTCTTCACAGACTCTGTTTCGTGAAGAACAGCGAGCGTTTTCTTTTTTTGTGGTTTCTAATCAGAGCAAAATCTTCTGGGAAATGGAGAATGGAGTCACTGTTCCCACCCCGCCCTCCTGGGGCAGAGATCCAGCATGTCGGAGCAAACTCAATTAATTGAGTCTGCTGGAGCATGGAAATTAATGTGCTCCAGCATCCTCCCGCGTCACATGTATCAGCATCCTCGCGCTGCAAAATGGCAGCAGGGCTCTTTGAACTAAAGCTCATCAAACGAGCTTTAGTCCAAAGCACCTTGCCACCATTTTTTCAGCACAGGGATGCTGATACAGGTGATGCCGGGGCACTTGTAATTAGTGCAGTTCGCTAATTAAAGTGACCCCCCCATCCTGCCCCACCTCCCAGACCACAGCTATAAATGCCTCTGATGGTTAACGTTTCCTCGGGCAGGAGGCTGGAGCTCCCCACCAACCAGTTTATGCTCTGTCATGGAAAGGTCTGACTAGGAAGACCATTGCGCCCCTGCCACACAGGGCTGAGCCCATTGCCTTTAAGGGTAGGCAATGCTCTGAGCTAGCGAAAGCCTATAGCCTAAAACAGTGGTTCTCAACCTTAATAGCCTCGAAGCACCCCTTGGAAAATGCCAGCTCTTTGTTTTCACTCACTTTTTGACTGCAGAAAAATATTAGAGCAATTCTTATGTTGCAAAGAATTCAGAAAGACCACAACAGGGCAGAATGTTAATCTTTGGGTTTATCTTGTGAATCATGTTTGCACACCCAGCGGCACTAGCATTGTGTGGCACCCCAGAGCACCCTTGAAAGGATCTCAAGGCACCCTGGGGTGCTACAGCACCCTGGCTGAGAATCACCAGCCCGGTCACTTGTGCTTGCCACGTGAGCAGAGCTGGGTAATTCCCTTCCCAATCTCAGACCTCAGAGGGGATGGGGTCCTGGCTAAACACCACACCCAAAGGAGGAATAGCTTCCAGCCAGCCCACGGAGACGGTTCTTGTGTCCTCTCCCTGTCTGCAGTTGGGATGTGGGAGCCCCAGATGCCACAGGGGGAGATCTGGGCAGTGAAAACCTTGCCTACACTCACTAACAGGGTCTAGCTGCCTGAGTCAAAGGACCAGGAGAAAATCTCCCCTTCCACTTATAGGCAGTATCTACACATGCTATTATTAGAGACTGAATAAACTCCAGTGTCATTCATTGAGTCAGGGCAGAGCAGCCCAGGCTGGCATTAGGCCCCAGGAGTCAGCATAGGCAACGCGTGGGGGGGGCATGTGCCCCCCCCTTCCCCGAGATTGGCCACTGCAGAAGCCACCGCCAGCATCTGTGGGCAGTCTCTGATTGCCGCTTGCCCTGCCTGCCCTCCGCCTCTGACACTGCCACCAGCATCTGTGGGTGGTTCCCGCTTCATGTGCATTGTGGCGGAGTAAATGATCTACAAGGTCCCTTCCGACCCAGAAATATATGAAATCTATGAAATAACTCTGCTGTAGGATAGTACTTGTAATCTGGCAGTACTATCCTACAGAGGAGCTAATTTACTCCAGCCTAATAGAACTGCACATGTAAACGGTGATGTTTTACTGAGGAGCTAATTAGTCGGCTCCACAGTAAATGCCTTGTGTAGACGCACCCACAGTTTCTACTTGTAACTGGGGAGAAAAGCTGAAACACGCAGCTCTACAGCCTCCAAAATTCGGAGGCAAATAGAAAAAGCCCCCAATGTGTTTGTGTATTTTAAATCACTTAACTTTTTAGCCGGCTGTCCCTTGGGTTTGAGCTTTTGGTGCTGGCAATGCTGAGCGAGGGTCACACCTGCACAGAAAGCCAGAGGAAATTGGTGATGCGTAGTGCTGGCTATGGGAGAGCCTGGTGGTGCCCGAGCCTTGGGCTACAAGCCACCGTGATGGCAGGGCACCAGCATGTTCTTGCAGATTTGTCTTCTCCTGCCTTCCTTGGGGCATGAGCTTCTGCCGGCATCACAGAGATGGGTTCATGGCCTGAACGCAGCAGTGTGTGAAAAGGAGTCCTCGCCCAGGGGAAAAAAGACAGTTTGCATCAATTCACATTTAGCCAAAAATTGTCACAGTTTTTCTTCCTGTGTTATACTTTTAGGAGGGAAAAGAAGCAGCGATTCAAGGGGAAACTGGCAAGATTTGGCTAAAAAAAAAACAAGCGGAATTTCTGATAGCACCATCTATTCTTCTGTCAGAGAACAGAATTTGTCTAATGTTCATTGCAAAATAATGAAAACTGCAAAATAATGAAAACTGCTAATGAAAAGGCCACATTTTCACCCTGATCTACCACACTCATAAACTTCACCCTTTTGCAAGGTGATGCCTTGTCAGGACAAACCGAACCTTTTGCACAGAGTTAACTCACCGAGGTAAAAACACTCTCTTCAGGGTACCCAAAGAGGCTGGCAGAGGACTTTTCAGGTGTGGGGGGTGGAATCTGTCATCCCAAATGCAGGCGGCAGGGTTAGACTGGACCAGCTTGCAGCGAACTGATGAGTTGACACTTCCTCCTGCCATCTTGTGCCCTAGGATTACTGTTTTCACTTTCAAAAATGAAAGGCCATGAGCCCTTTTGCAATAAAAAACAAAACCCTTCAAAATGTGCACTAAGTCTAGCTGCTGTTGGACCACCTGCGTGAATCTGCCAACAGCCTGAGCTCAGGGGTGTGACCTGTCTCCTCTGGCCTGTCAAACATTCACGCTGAAGCCTAATGGTGCCACCTTACAAATTGTCATTCTTCACTGTTACGCTGCCAGTCAAAGTAGTCCAGAAAGAGGAAGAGCAATGAGGACGTGAGGTTCTCATGAGCCTCAGCAACTAGGAGTGGCTGCAAGGTCGGGCAGAGGTGCCCACTACAGAGCTGGGAGCAGTCACATCCCGTAGACAGCTTGTACAGCAGCTTCTGGGGAGCCCTACTGGGTTTGGTAGCGGGAGCTGAGGTGCTACCCACCCAACTCACGGTGGAGAGAAGAGTCCCAGTGTCCATGGGCTGGCCTGAAAGCCTGCACTGCATAGGGCACCTGGCTCTCAGGGTCTGAGGGCCAAAGAGATTACATCATTGGTGACTTCACCTCCAGGCTGGAGGCATGCACAGGGAGGCTGGGTTTGGTCTCCTTCCTCTCCTTTGCTGCCTCCCTCCCCCACCCCCACTACTGCAGCCCTGAACAAACCTGCCCATTCCTTCCTCTCCACCTTCTCTAGGACCTGTCCTTCCCTCTCTGCCTCACAGCCCAGCCTCACACCCAGGCCCTCAGCCTATCCTGCCTGGACAACAGCAACCCCCCTCAGCCCTCCTGACCCCTCAGTGCCCCTGTTCCCATCCATGGGAAACAGGGGTGCCCACTGCTCCCACCAGCATGCTCTCACCTTGCTGCTCCATCTCCCCCTCTGATGGCATGGCCCAGACCCCTCCTCCCAGGTTCCCTGGGAAGCTGATCCACTGGCCCCCCAACACCCCTACACCCACTAGACCAGCTCTCCATTGGACCCATCCATCCCCCTTCAACCTCCCTGAGCTCAGCCCCGAGACCCCTACCCACTTCCAGGCCCTTCATCGGGCCCCAGAAACCTGAGATGATTTGCAAAGAAACCGACCCCCAGCCCGGACCTCCATCTGACTGTCTTGGGGCGGCGGCTGCCTGCTTCGGCTGCCCCCAGGCACCCGGCGCATTATGGAAACTGCTGCGGACAAAGACTGGATGCTGAAGACAACTCCAGGCCCTGCTGAGTTCTGCTTTGCAAACTGAGCTCCCTCCACTCACCCAGCCTGCCCCACAGTGCTGCCTGCTAATGTCACCTGGGAAGGGGTCAAGCCAGAGAGGGGAGACCATCCAATGCTCATCTCCGACTCCCCATCACAAGAATGGCCCCCATCTTCCTTCTGGCCTGGGACCCCCATGCAGTGCGTACTCCTTCGGGATATGTCCATCACACCTGATCACAACCACTGAGCAAGGCCTGGGAGCAGGTGTCCCCTGCCTACAGCCCAGCCCCAAGAGGACAGGCAGGCTGCACATCCCCGACTCCTGCTTCCACAGAGGAGGTCCCAGAGAGCGAGGCAGGGCTCTAGAGTAATTTCATACTGTCCTTCAATGACCTTTGGCCCTTTCCCCTCTCCTTCCCGCTCCGGAGCTCCCATCCCATCCCATCCCATCCCATCCCTGCCAACTTGGAAACAACAAAAAGGTTTGGAGCTCCTCCATCCCGCTTGTCCCCAACACACTTGAAAACACAGGAACCAGGGCCTCCCCTGCTCACCATCCTCTCATCTCTCCTCTGCCCCCAGCACCACCAGCTGCCGTGCTGCAGCAGCAGCTCCAGCTGCCTTCGACCAGCCCCGAAGGGCGGCCGGGTCTCCGCAGCCCTGCCTGTCAGCCAGCCTGTACGTCTTCCATTAATTCACTTCACACTCTCAGCATTGATCCTGCCTGCTCTGCTCTCTCCCTCTCTGTCTCCCCCCTCCTCCGTGTGCTGTGCTGCCGATGGGCAGCCCGGACTGCCTGCTGCATGATCCATACAAACTCACTTACTCAGGGAAATCAATGGGCTAGAAAGAGCGCACACAGCAAGGCAAGGAGCCTGTCTGGGGATCGACCGCGCAGCAAGGAGACACAGAGAACAGCACACCGCGTCCCGCCAGGACCAGGCGCCCCATGGGGTGGGAAAGGGTACATGGCTCCTGCGTCCTTTCCCCAGAGCAAAAAAGCGGGGCCAGATCCTGATCTCGCCCCAGCAGCATGCAAGCCTGATCCTGCACACCAGCCTGGACTGCTGGCTTCCCTGGCTCTTAGATGGTACTCAGGACCTTAAAAGATCGGACCTTGAATCAGGAGTAAGTCTATGGACATCAGCGGAATTACACCCTTGGAAAATCAGTGGAATTTCACCCTTGGAAAATCAGAATCAGGCCCAGAAACCATCAACAGGGGCAAAAGCTTCCCAGGAACCAGAATACCCGAGTCCCATTCCTGGATCTGGGACTGAATGTGTCTGGAAGGGGGCTGAGCACTAAGGCTCCTGGCTTGCTGGGTGGCCATGGCCATGTCACTTCAGTGCCTCAGTTTCCCCACACATGACAGGGAACTGTGCTTCCCTTGCCAGAGACCTGTGAGGTGTATGCTGTGATTCGGCCGGGGGGCCCAAAGTTTGCTGGTTCTCAGAAGTGCTGGATCAGACTGGTTCATCTTAAAAATAAATGCTGGTAGCTCAGTGTTGGTGCCCGGTATTCGGGATCTGCGGGTTCTTTGCGTTAGGAGGGAAACTAGGCGATGGAGTCAGGTATCTCTCTGACACAAACCTGCATGTTCACAAAGGTTGCACAAAGTCCTGTTCCCCTGAGCACAGCAGGAATAAAACAGAGGCAAGTTCCTTTGCTAACAATCTGAAGCCTCTTTCCAGCCAGCTCTCTGCTCAGAAAGCTCTCCCCTAGCTTTCCCGCGAGGGCACATCCTAAGCGCTCCCCTTCCTGTTTCTGGTACTTCTGCTTGCTTTTTCTCCTGGTTTTCATGCTGGTTTTTTTTTCCTCCTGCCCCACATAGTCCAGCTGTTTCAATGACATTTTTCCCAGCCTCCAGCTAAATACCATTTTCCCTGCCTCCGAGCCAGAGCCCTTGCTGGGCTCAGGTAGTCACTCTGGGGTCTTCCTGGCATCAGTACCTGCAATAACTATTGTGCAAACCATGTGCTGGCCTCAGGGACACAGGTCCCTCTGCAGAGTCTTGCCTCGGTCATACTTTTGCAATCCCATCATCACCAATGGGGTTGTGCAAGTGTCACAAAGGGCAGGACAAGCAGAGCTGAGCTGGCAATACGCTTGCTGATTCAAGAGCCAGATCCAACACCCACTCTCCGAGCTGGGGCAGAGCTGCAAGGCCAATGAGAACAGATGCCAGGACCTTCTCTCAGAGAGGGGCCAGCCACTGTGTCCAGCTGAGCTGAATCAGACATGCGTACAAAGTAGGGGAAAAGGGAAGAAGCCATTTCACACAAGCCCTACAGCTAACCAGGCTTGCAAAGCATGGTGAGATCCTTGCAAGAAAACCACTTGGGACATGCACATCCACCCCTGCCACTGCTCCATGGTGCTCCATGATCTGGAGAAGGAGGTCAGAGCTGAGGCCTTAGGGCTGTAGGGAGGAGAGCGGCCCTGTCTCTTATCCCCAGCTAGGCTACTTCCTGCATGAATGATACCAAGCAAGGTAAGATGCCACCAGCTGCCAAGGTGCAGAGCCCTCAGATCTCTGATCCCACTAAAGCCAGGGAGAAAAAATCCCTTGGCTTTCATCAGCAGCAGGATTTGGCTCTACTTTTCCAGCATAGGGTGGCTAATTTGCTCAGGCCACCTTGTCTCCTTGTTTAAATAAGTCTGAGGCCCCACGTCTGCTGTTCCATCTCACTCCAAGGACTGAACAAACTGTCCCACTGGGTACAAGAGGGCTGCTCCTACCCAAGCAAGGCTGCTGGTATAGCCTAATGGCTACTGCACCCTGGGCTAGGAGTGGGGAGGCAAGAAGTCTAGTGCCGCTGAGCTGAGTGAAAAGCAACTCCAGTTGTGGGCCTTAGCCTACCCATGTGTAAAATGGGGATTATGATCATAACTGCTTTGAGATTCTCTGATGCAAAGTCTCTGTAACAGTGTAGAGTTACTCTGAGAATCAGCATTGTACACAGGGCATGGAGCCAGGTATTGGAGTACTTGGGGCTGGGTTTTCCACAGTGCTCAGCTCCCAGCTCCCTTTGTAACTCCGATTTTCCAATGAACTCCGCACCCAACATGCAATCTGGCTGGGAGCCCTCTGAAATGCTGGATTATTGTTGGTGCTCAACAAATAATAAACCACAGTCATTAATAAATCTTACCATGAGACGTGCTGCTTCTCTGCCACGTTCACCCACCAAGGAAGGAAATCTTTATACATCTCTCTCTATATGTTCCATAAACTAATTTTTGCATCATTGCAATAAATCCATCTTCTGGATGTCAGATGCAATTGGGCTTGATTCTCGTTTACCCTGTGCCTTGTGCTCTGGCTAGTGGCTATGTGGTTGCCTGCCACAGCAGGGGACTGCACTTAATGACCCAAGGGGCTCCTTCCAAGCCGATGTTCCTGTATCATGAAAGGAGCCTTAAAGTGAGAGTGAATGTAAGGCCTCTGGAGGCAAGTGGTTTAAGTATACATGAGAATGAGGCCCAAGAGGGTTAGTGGGTTCAATCCTGCACTCATTGTCTCATGCTCCTGCTATTGCACTCTTGCTAATGCCTCCCTCATTGAGAAGGGACCACACTGTCCTCTGCATTTCATGCTTCTCCAGGCTTGCCTTTGGCAAGCAAGGCAAGGGACGGGGTGGCCAGCTCCCACTGTGAACAAGGAGAGCTGGCACCCTTCTGGTGGCAGCAGGACCAAAGCCTCCACTTTACCAGGTGCTTGGTCCTCACCCCATAGAGTCCCAGCAGCCAGGTTAATGGCAACAAGGCTGAGCAGGCAGGGAGAGACTGCACCAGGGTGAAGCCCATTAGCAGTGGGGGACAGGCGCTCAGGTTACACACACTCACTCAGCCCCTAATGGTAAATCCTGGAAATGCCCCTGCTTGCGGGTGACCCAGGCTGTTCCGCTAGAGATGAATAGGCGGGGGAAGGAGGAGGCTTTTCCCAGAAGACCCCCGCTCTGAGATCTGTGTGGTTCAACACTGGAGACAAAGTGTCTCTTCTTCCCAGACTCCAACCTCAAACCTAAAGAGGGGAGGGGGAGGGAGGCAGAGGGGAGCAAGCAAGGAGTAGGGGAGGGGAGGGAAGCTGCGTTTAGTGCCAGGAGTAGCGGAGAAGTCCAGAGCCCCATCTCACCCCAGGGTTCTTCCAGATCAAACCCACCGAGTCCCTCTGCAGTTCAATTTGCAGATGAAAGTACAGAAGCCAAGGCCCTGTCTGCACCAGGTGAACCGCAGAGCCCTGCTGACCCTTTGCCAAAATCTCCCTCCCGTCCGCTGGTCATCCGTGCACCCGAGTGACACCCTCCCCAGCCCCAGAGGTGGCTGCATTTTAGTGCTGCTGTTCATACTCGGCTTGTGAAGGTCCTCACAGTCCAGGTTGCTGTTTGGCTTGTCACTGACCCCAAGGGCTCCCACCAGCCACTCCGCTTGTGGCATAAAACTTGTTGTATCTGGAGAAAATGCCCTGGACCAGAGTTCACCCCAACCCAGGAGAGAACGTGGGTGCCAGCAGATGCAGCTGCTGCATGAATGAAAACACATAAAAGGCAAAGAGCCTGCATGGATGGGAGAATAGGAGCCCTGATCCAAGAAATCCAGCTGCTCCCAGAAACCCGCAACCCAGCCACAATTCAGGGGGAGCCACAGGGCTCACGCTCCCCGTAGCCCAGCCGCTGGAAGCACGGCATGCCCAAGGCAGATGTCTCTCAGCAGGTTCTCCAAAACTGCAGATCTTCCAGGAGCAGATGTGCGACCAACTGCCCCCAGAATATGGCTAGATGGGGCAAAGGGCTAAGCAGGCACACTGGTGGCATTTCAAGGCGTCTGATCTCAGCTTGGACTTGCAGGACTTGCCAGAAGCGATCCATAGCTAATAAAACAGACCCAAACCTCTCGAATGCGCCAAGCAGGGTTTGCCCAAAGACTTGTCACCCTCTGAGACACAGCTGCTGTATCTGGGCTGGGGCGGACCTGCCTGCCAAGGGCAGCATTCAGCAACTCTCCTCAGCAGACTGGGGGAAAATTCAGAGGCACCGAGTGGGCTAAGACCAAGGCAGGGCCAGGCCAAGGATGGGAGCTAAGGTGGGCATTGCAGGACACGTGCCAGCAGGAAGGAGATGAGGGGAAGGCACTCATCTGACCCCACCTGTGTGTTCCTTCTCCTGCTATGCCCCCTGCCCTGCCACGACCCGCTCTCCCTTCCCCTGCTCCCTCACACTCATTTGCACCTGTGCAAGGCAACGGAGAACTGCCACCAGGCCAGGAGGGCAGCCCTGTGCACACACAACGTGTGCATGGGCAGGGACACACCTTGGGCACGGCACTGCCCTCCCCAGCCCTGGGTGGAAATCACCTGCCCTCATGCCAGGCCAGATGGGTCTTGGAGAAGTGGGCAGGGAGACTTATGGAAAACAGGGACCCTCTGAACCTGGCGCTGGGGCCCTTCCTCTCTCGTTAGCAAAGGATAGAGCCCCCCACTCGCTCCCCTTCCTCCGTCCCTTATCGCCACGTGATATGCCATCCCCCCTGTGATGGGTTTCTTCTGGGAGAGGGAAAGCTGAGGCGGCAATCTGAGCTCCCCCTTCCCTGCTTCACAGCCCCCCAGTGGGTATTGATCAGATGAGGCCTCCTTCCCCTCCCCCTCCCCATCCCCTTCCCACAGCAGCCTGGTGACGCTCGCTGGCAGGATGCGGTAACGCCGGGGTAGGAAATAGAAACCTGGGGCGGGGGTTTACAGGGCCAGTTACCCCCCCCGGCTCCCTCCTCCACCCCCAGTGCCTTGTAACAGTTACCCCTCCCGGCTCCCTCCTCCACCCCCAGTGCCTTGTCTGCACCGCTGTCAGGCCCTGATCCTGAGATACATTGCTGCATGGAGTCCCGGCAGGAGGACCCTTCGCTCGCTGCCCTGGGGTACCAAAGCACCCTGAGGGCGTGGGGTGCAGGGTCAATCCGAGGGAACCCCCCGGGGGCTCTCAGGTGGACACAGGTCACGCTCCCGGCTGTGCCCAGCCTAGGCAGATGCACAGAAAGCGTGCTTTTCATCCAACGATGGAATTTCAGTCCTCACAAGAGCCCCGCAACGTCCTCCCAGAGCCCGAACGCAGAGCTTGGGGCACGCGGGAGCACGCCGGGGGTCAGGTCTGCAAACCCAGGGGGGCAGATTGTGGCTTTGCAAGGTTGGAACAAAGGGGCAGTTTGGAGCGGGGTCCTGCTTTGGTCAAAGCCCTGGACTAAGGCAGGGGCAGAGCAGGGGAACGGACCCGGCTTCTTGCTAAAGGAAGCGCGGTTGGTTTCTTCAGTTTTTGTGCAATTTGTATCTCTCCTTCTCCGCGCTGCCAGTCCTTGCCTCTTGCCTTTCTCTCTTCCACCCTGGAATCCATTTCTGGTGCTGGCCCTCGCATAGCAATGAGATTGATTGACCCCTGTGACCCTGGCCGGGGAAAGGGCTCCCTCCAGGTCTCGCAGGTCACTAAGATGCTGACCATCAGTGGTTGCCAAGGTGATGCCGCCATTCCCCTGGGGGGGCATCTCCTGGACTGCGGGGGGGGGCTGGTGGAGCAGGTCAGCGTGTCAGGCAAGGTGCATTACCCGGGGACCAGGCGTAAATTCCTGGCCCGAGTGCAGCAGCCCGGTAGTTCAGATCCTGAGTCATTAGGAAATAAATGCAGTCCTTGACTGTCCCTGGCCTTGCACAGGAGAGCGCAGGGGAGCCCCAGGGGCTGGGTGGGTGCAGGAGCTGGTCTTGCCTGGAGAGAGAGGGGAAGGCAGCTCACACCTGCTGGGAATCAAACGCTCAGGACATGAGCGTAGAGTAGATCACAGCTCTGCCCCCTAAGGCTGTCCCCATGGAGCCACCAGCTTCACCTGGCATGGGCTCATGGTGCCAACTACCACAAGCCTCTGCTCTCAGAGGCACCAGCTATGGGCTGAGAGGGTGCCAGCCTAGTGCATGGGCCGAGGCAGGATGTGTGCTGGCACTGGGAGCTGCTTTCTGCTCCTCTGTGCCCCCTCCATGCCTTTTTGCTTGGCCTCCACCCAGCCCCTAGTTAGGCTGGAAGCTCCACTGTCTCTCACGATATGTCAGTGCAGCACCCAGCACCACGGGGCACCGGTCTGGGTTGAGGCTGCTGTTGGCACCGCTGCAATGGTGAGAAGCAGTGCAGTGCTGCCCCTGTTCCCCGCCATGAGCAGAAGGCAGGGGCACCCCTGCTCCTCACCCAGGGTGGTCACTCGGGGGCACTTAGTTTCAGGACATACTTTATAACCCTCCTCTCAATGCGGGACGTGTCACCTCAGGTGGGACAACACCCACAGCAACCAATGAGAAGGCACCGTGGCTGTTCAAGCCAATCACTGAGACCAGGTCAGTGCTTCAGGGACCACGGGATCCAGGGGACGAGGTGACGGGGCTCTGACAGATCCAGGCCTGGGGGGTGGAAATTCATTGACTTTTGCCCTTCTCCGGCCTCCATGGGGATCTCAGAGCATGTTACAAGGATTCATTAATTCCCTTTGCCACCCCCACACACACACGGGCCAGTGCGATAGCCCTGTTTTATTGCTGGGGAAACTGAGGCAGTGAAACATGCACCTTCCCCACCCCCAGCCAAGGTCACATGGTGGGGAATAAGCCCAGATGTCCCGAGTCGGTATCCTCTCTGCTAACCACTGAGCCGCATGCTCCATTTCTCCAGCTGCAGATGGCAGCTGTGGCTGTCACTCTGAATGACACTTTTATTGTACAGCGCAGGAAAACAAAGAGGAGCAAAGTCAAGCCTGCAGCAGAGAGCGTGGCGGGTGTGCGGGTCTCCCCAGGCAGCGTGCGTGGAGTTCAGCACAAAGCAGCATGAGCAGGCGGCAGCTAGAAAGGCAAAGAGCCAGCCCCAGACACAGCTGCATGTCGGCACAGACGCCACTGCTGTCCAGAAGCGGAGAGTCTCCAGGGGAACAAAGGCTACAGAACAGGCCTCCGATGCCCCCTCATGGCTGCTCCACAGAAGAAGAGGGTTTGGAGACTTCATTTCCAGCCGTGACACCTCATGTAGGCGGCTAAACCGGAGCTGAGCTCGGGGGAATCTGGGTCTTCTCAGAGCCTACTTCTGCCACCAGCTGAGGGAGCTCGTCCCTTGGCTCACACAGGAGACCCCACGTGTCCAGAGTGGAAGGGGTCCAGGCCGCCCCACGGAGGACCCCGGGGACAGGAGGAATGGGGGCGTCAGTGTTACAAAGAGGCAAAGCAAAGACTCCCGACCCCCGGAGACACTACATACTGTCCCAGCACCCCCTCAGTCCACTTCAGGCAAAGCCAGGACACAGGGCAGGGACGTGCCTCAGTGTGGATTTGGTACAAGTCAGTGTAACTGGTCGTGCTTCTCCCCAGCGGCTGGGGTGCAGAACTGCTCGTTGTCTCTGGCACACCGGTGCCCTCAGCCCAACCCGTCACCCCTACCCCCACCATCTCAGCGCTGGGCTCCTCTACACCCAGCTTTGCTGCTGCACCTCCGAATTGCCCCCTGCACACCCCACCGGTCCTGCCCCCTCCGGCTGCTTTTGCAATGGGATGAACTCCACCGGGCATGACTGAGACCCCCAGTCTCATGTGTCTGGGGTGCAGAACCATGTGGAAGCTCAGGGCAGACGGGACCAGCGGCTCTTGCCCGCCCAGCCTGCAATGGCAAGGAAACCTCCCCTGCCACGTAGCATCAGGGAGCATGGAGAGACCTCACCCTGGCTGACCAGTGCAGGACCCCAGCAGCAGGAAGCCTAGGTTGATCAGTGCCTGCTCGCACACCTAGGCCCTGGCATGACTACACACTGTGTGTGAGCCCCCAGCACGCCCTGCTCCCACCCCACAAGCTGCTGCCTCCTTTTCTTTACAGGCCTCTTCTCTTCCTTAAATGCTTTGCTAACAGCTGGTGCCCTAGGCCCGCCCCTCTGACCTTTCCGCCTGACCTCCCGCCGTGACCTTTCCATCCCAGCTGCCCCCTGGGTTGAGAATGAGATGTTTGGAGTCAGATCATTATGATCCCCCTATTCACGGCCGCCTGGCTGCCACGAGCCACTCGCTGCTGCAGGGGAGGGGTGGGTCAGCTGGGCAAGGCCGTGCAACCACCCAGGAGTCACTTGCACAGCCGGCCTCCCCTGGCAGGGGCACTGCAGGGAACAGGGCTGGTATGCTGGTGGCAAGGGAGAGGCTCCCAGCTACTCCAGTCTCCACTTCTGGCACCAGGGGTGAGTGTAGAGAGGGGGGCAGACACACTGTTTATGGGGGAGCTCCCAGCTACCTCTCCGCAGCAGGAGGAGTCTAGGGAGCACTGATATGCATTATAGACTGTCAACAAACTAGGTGGCATTGCTATTCCCATCTTACAGATGGTGAAACTGAGGCACAGACAAGAGACATGACTTGCCACAAGGTCACCCAGGGAGTCAGAGGCAGGAATAGAGCCCAGGAGTCCCAATACCCAGTCTCATACTGAAACCAGTAGCCTCCACTGTCCCAGCTGCCTGGGCCACTCTTACCCAGCACAAGTTCCTCCTTAGAGCCAAGCTGGCTGCAGCTGGGTTCAAACTGAACCCATTGTCTCTGATCCCTCCTAACCCCAAACTTGAAGACCCAGATCTTACCCACAGGAGTCAGCAAAATCCCGAGCTGCCCTGCTTTGCTCTGGTTTTTCATCGTCTGGGCACCCCCAGCAGGCCGGCTCTCCCATGCCAAGCCCTGAGTGAGCCATGGAGGAGAGGCACTGAATTTATTCTTGCTCAGGCCCCTGCACCCACAATCCTTGCCTGGCCAGGAGAAGGGGGTCCCCAAGGGCTTCTGGGTGTTTCTTCTCCTATGTGTCAATTGTGAGCCATTGCATGCCAGGGAAAGGTACAATAAAGGCTGTATTCACCAGTGACTCTGTCAGTGGCTGGGTAGGCAGTGGGACATTCCCTGTGTCATGATGAATATGCAAGGTAGCTCCTTGGAGAGCCACTGGGGACTGATACTGGGAGTGAGACAGCTGGTGCCATGAGTGGGAGTATGGGGTCTGGCACCCGAACCTAGGGCCTGACACAGTGTGTTTGGGACTGGCGCTGTGAATGTGGGGAGGGCAGTGCTGCTCTGAGTGAGGAGTGGGGTTGACAGTGCACTTGCAGGGACACATACCGAGCCAGCAACCTGTGTGAACTGGTGCTGCTGGTGCCCCCTGGCCAGCACTAGAGAGTTGGAGCCTGGCGATGTCCAGGGGGCTGCAGCCTCCAGGGGATGCAAAACTCAGTGAGGCATCCAGTGAGTTGTATCTTTTCCCCACTCTGCCCAGAGCTCACTGGCCTCCTCTTAGCGCACTTCCCTGCCCCAGCTCACTGAGGCCTGCTGAGCTATGACCCATGGATTATGAGGGGCTGCAGTTTGGGACTGCAGGGGCACCAGCAGAGCTGTGCAGATGGACAGCCCAGGTGGGACAGCTGGGGCTACGGGTTGAGGTGGCAGGGAGCACCTGCAGGTTCTCCCCTCAGGCTCTGGATCTGCCTGCAGTTTATGGGAGCTAGCCACAGCTTTGGGGCATTCAGCCCCATTTTGCATCCGCTGGGCAGAGCAGGGTTCCTGGGGCTTTATGTTGGCCCAGCAGAGGCAAAGGTAACTGCCAAGGGAGGCATTTCCTATGACTGGGCTGTGGCCAGGTAACGCCCTGGGTACCCCAAAAGCATCAGGCCCCACTCCCTGTCCACCAGGCACACTGACTGGCATGAATCATTCAAGAATCATGCCATCCCCTGGGCATACGGGAAACAGCAGTGAAACCAGCCTGTGCTTCACACTGGGAACACACAAGAGTAGGGTAATTGGATGGGCCAGTCCCAGAATGGGAACATCAAGTCCTGGCCCCAGGCTGCATGACTCCAGGATGGTATTTGTCCTGGATCTGCAGTATCCTGCAGTGATCTAGGTTTGGGAAGCAGCAGGTTTTCCCTTGCAGGCTGCTTGGGACTGCTGGGAGCGGGACAGAGCGGGTGCCATGTGCATGTGTGTGCCCACATATGTACACGTGGCCAGGAATACAGCCAGGTAGCATGGAGAGCAGCTCCCTGCAGGTAAGTCTATGGGGAGGAGGAGACATAGGGAGGGTGCGGGGGTGGGGGTGGGGGCAGATTGAGGTCCCCATGGTGAGAGAGGGAGTGCGGCAGGGACTGGGGATGCTGCCCAGCCTGGGTGGTACATGGGGCCTGGGGCCAGGGCGAGGAGCAGTACAGAGCCACAGGCAGCTCATCTGGGGGGGCGGCTCCCTGTCAGAGCATATGGGGGGGCACATGCCCCCCAGATTTGTGGGTGGGATGGAGGCAGATGCAGATGTGGACTGCCTGCTGTGACCTCAGGGCTCCCTGCACTGCTGCCCCCCCACCCCAGGGGCCCCTCACTGGTGACACTGCCATGGCAAGGCACACCCCTACCCCCTGTGGAGTAGTGCCCCGACTGGTGCCAAGCGGGCAGAGGGTGCACGGCTGGCACGGGGGGCCTGGGGGAAAGGCAGCAGGCCAGGGAGCCATAAGCCCGCAGCAGGCAGCCCACATCCGCCCCAGCTCTGCTCCACTCGTCTTTGCTTTGGCCGTGCGTCTAGCAGAGATCAGGTGAGGGGGAGGCAGGCAGGCCTTCCATTTTGAAAAGGTGGTCACCCTACATAGGAGCCATCCCGCACCAGGCCTTGCCCAGCCCTGATCTAACAGCACCAGCCTGGCACCCTTGTCATGCCAGACCCTAGCTGATCACCACCACTCCCATCCCAGGGCCTTGGAGAGTGCTGCTGGGGTGTCCCTGGGGCTGGACCCCACGCTCCCGTCAGCACTCACACAACCAACAAGGCAGACCAGGGGACTGAGCTATGGAGGAGCAACTGGGAAGGGGCAGGGGGTGGACAGAGAGAGGGGAGAGGGAGGAAGGGACAGAGGGACAGACAGAAAGAAAGATGGAGAGGGCCAGGCTGGAGGCATCCAGGCCAGGGGACCCCGTGGAGGGTGATTCCTGGGGTCCCATCGCCCTCTAGTGGATGACCCAGGTATTGGTGCCTTCACTGCACAGCGTGTGTGCTCTGTCTGCCCCACCGCTCCTGGGCACCGCTCCCCGAGCCCCCACCAGCCATCTGCCCCTCTCCTACTGTCTGAGCAGCACGCAAGGGGCCTGCAGGCCAGTCTGTTCCTCCCCGTGCCACACCAGGGCTGGGGTGGCCTCAGAGCTGCCTGGCTCTGTCATGGGAGGGCAAGAAACCCTCTGCCCCCCTGCAGGGCAGGCTGCTACCCCTCTTCCCCTTGCAACTAGATGGAGCTATGTGGGCACCTCCAGCCCAGCCCTGCTGTTTGGCTCAGCTGGGCTCCCCACACCTCCAGCCACAGGGACGAGCCATTCTCGTGGTTTCTCACATCTAGTCCAGCTCAGCGGTGTGCATCTCTGCCCGTTGCGGGACTGGAGCCTCAGCACCCACCCCGCATGTGTACACACACACACACACACACACACACACACACCCAGTGTAGTGCTCCCAAGCCAGTAGCCCTTTTACTGGCAGGGAAGGACTTGCTGGCAGCTGCACAGTCCGTTGGCAGCAGAGCTAAAAGCAGAACCCAGGAGTCCTGGTCCTGCTTCCACCCCCATCCGGGAGTGCAAAGGAGAAGGCCAAGACCCAAGATTCAGGTCTGTGGGGATCAGACCCTGGAGCCTGTTACTGCCATATGCCCTTTAGGGGAGCCCTGAGCTAGGGGTACCTTCCCCCCCACCCCATAAGTAGGAGAGCACCTCAGAGAGCTCCTAACTGAAAGCAGAGCCACTGTAAGAGACCTGCCCTGCCCCCCCAAGCTTCCACACCCAGTCAGCCAGATGTGGGGGTAGCCAGTGACAGGCCCAAGGTCACCAAGCACAGTGGTGGCAGAAGCAAAAATAGGGCCCCAGGCTCTGGAGACCCTTGCCAGGCCACCCTGCCCCTACACCCCGCTGGCTTTGCCTCTTCTCCCTCTCCAGCATCAGCCTAAAAGCACAAAACAGGGGTGGGAGGCCAGGACAGAGCCACCTGGCAAAGCAGGGACAGGCATGTCAGGGCAGGGGATCAGGTCATGAAGGATCCACAGTGCCTGCAGGCTGTGCTGGGAGCATCTCAGTGCCAACAGCTGCCTCTGTGTATCGTGTGAGCCAGGCAGCCTCCCGGGCTCCCAGCCTTCCCCATGGGCTCACGATGGGCAGGGCTGGAGTTCAGGCTGGGCAGAGGCAGAGAACTGATATTTCTTCAGCAGACCCAGTCCTGCGGGTGACAGACCTGGGCCCGTCCCAGTGAGATAAACGCTCATACTCCTCCTTCCGATTCCCTGTCCTCAGCTCATTTGGGACAGGAAGCACCCCTCAGGACCAGACCCAGGGCCCTGCCTCCAGTGATGACCCCACTGTACTGGGCAGCATTAAACAGCTGCAGCAACCCACACCAGAGGTGGCTGCACTTTAGGGACGTCCCTTCCCGAGCACCCACAATACAGCACAATCCCAGGGCTGCAGCCATGTGGAAGGTGCCTTTGGGCAGCTGTTCACAGCTCCGCAAGGCACCAGTCCTCTGTGGGCCTGTTGCAGAGATCACTCTGGCCCCTGCCAGGCTGACCAGCAATGTGAAGGGGCACAGCTAGTCCAGCCTGTGCCCCCTGTGCCACTGATTGGGTATAGAGGTACTAGAGCAGGAGCCCTGGGTTGCTGCCCCCCCCACCCCTAAGTCCACCATCCCTGCCGCCCTCTCCTCTCTCCATGTGGGGCTCTGGGTGCTATCACAGTCTCAAGCTAGACAGACAGGCCAGCTGCCCTAGCCTTGGGCCAGTGTCCCACCCCTGCAGGAGGTCACCAGCAGCAGGCCAGGTTCTGGCCAGCAAGAGGCTGACAGCAGGGGCTGGAGGCAGGCGGAGGGTTGTGTCTCCAGCAGACCCCACTGCTCCATGTGTCCAGGAAGAGGAGACCCAGGCAGCGGGCACGGTGCCCTGGAGCAGCGTGCGTGAGGGCTGCGGTTCGGGAGGAGAGCCACCAGGTGGTGCCACGAGCCCTCGCAAGGAGCTCTGCAGTTCACCATGAGCGGGCACCAGGCACCCACCTGCCCCAGGGGAGCAGGCACAGGGCACCAACCTGCCCCAGTAACCCTCCATCATCTCTCTCCCCTGCCTCCCATGTCCTCTTCCCCTGGCCAGGAAGCCACACTTCCAGGTCTCACACAGCCTCAAGGTTTTCCCCCCTGAGCTTGCCATGGGGGTCTCAGTCCAGCCCCAGTACTTGGGCCACTCCACCGCAGTACAACAGGCATGGAGCAGGCAGTGCTGTGGGGAGCTCATGGGCTGGATGTGTCCCATGGGGTGCCCTCCCTGTGGGTCCCAGCCAGGCACCGTGATGGGGAGCAGTAAGCTGGAAGCTCATGCTCTCTCAGCTGTGGGGAGGTTCAGTGCCCGGGAGGGAGCACTGATGGGCACGGATAGACAGGGGCAGCACTGGGGTCAGGTGCAAGGGGGGTGCAAATGATTCGCTGACCCTCATCAGAGTCATGGCCGGTTTTGGATCAAGAGCAAATGCAAGAGGGAAGCAAAGGAAAAGGAGCCATGTCCAAAATGCTGTCAAGCGCAGGGCTGGGTGGGGTGTGCTCAGCACTGGCCCGTGAGCCCTGGGCCACAGGGAGACTCAGCAGGCAGCCTGCTCTGCCCTGCAGGGCCTGTGGGCTCCTGGCCAGGGTATCCTGGTGCCCACCTGGTGGCTGCACCCAGTCATAGCACCAGCGTTGGGGCCTGCAGGGTGTAAAGCTGGAACAAGTCCACCCGCGTCTCTGCATTTGCACCTGCTGGAGTGAGCGGAGCTTGGGGAGGGCTCAGCAGAGAGAAGAAATGGGTCCAGACCCAGAGGGATGCATGGGCTGAGCCCAGAGAAGGAGCTGTCTCATGAGGCCTAGCGTTAACCCTTTGCTGTTTTGTTTGCCTGTCAATGGCCAGGACCCGGGCAGGACTGAAAACCAAAGAGCAAAGCACCTCAGGACACTGGCTCGCTCCAGCCGCTCGACCCAGCTCCACACCCCAGGGGAAGGGACATCCAGACACGTTCAAGGGCATACTCAGGCTCCCCAGCGTGAATCCCCTGAGCCCTGCAGCCCTAATTCTGGTCACATGTATGGCATGAAGTCAGGAGTTGCCGCACAGGCATGGAAGCAGTGCCATGATACCCGGTTCCCTGTGTGCCCCTCAGTCCTGAGCACACGGCTCCCTGTCGCGTGGGTGATGTGCTGGGCTATGAACACTGGATAATGCCACCCCCAGAGTACAAGGTCTTGCCTGTGGTCCCTTCCCCCATTATGTCCTGGGGTGGAGGCATTTACCAAGAGCCACCTGCATGGTGCTGTGCCCTGTGAAGTCGTTCGCCCAAGGGCAAACCGGATGTGAGGCTGCACTGGAATCAGGCGGCAGAGCACGCAGGCCTAGTCACTGTGGGCAGCACCACCCGTGGCCACACCTGTGTGGGGCTGACGCTGGCTGCAGGCTGGGCCCAGCAATGAGATCACAGAGCCCAGGGTTGCACTTCCCTGTTCCCTGCAGGACCTCGGGTGCTGGCAGAGCCACACTGCTCTTCACGATGCAGGTGTGACTCTGGAGTCACTCCCCTGGGATCCAGAGAGATGCTGGCCATTCTCTGTGAGTAGCACCAAGAGAAGGCTCTCCAGACATTCAGGGAAGAGGCTGGGAAGGTCTGTGTGTGGTTATCGGCTCCCAGCTGGGCTCGGCTTATTTGAGAAATGTAGTCCTGGGACAAGGCGGGCAGTGCAGGGAGGCCTGAGGATCTCAGTGCTGGCGCCAGGCAGCTGGCAGCTTGCACACAGGTCCCTGGAGGATGGGGCTCACACATCCACCTGTGTCCCCTCCACCCTGGTGAAGGGGACAGGATTCCCCTGAGGTCAAGGAGCACCCCTGAGTATTCAGCTCAGTGCTGGCATGTGCAGCCCCCCTCCCAACCCCTCCCAGGTGGGGAGGGCTGCTCTATCTCCAGCTACTGGTGTGGGTCAGGAGTGGAGCTCTGCTTCTCCGGACCTCCTTGTGCCCACCACCAAGGCACAAGAGGCAGTGCAAAGGCATCTCGCTGTCCACCTGTGGCTGTTGGAAAGCTGCTTTGAGCACACGGCATTAGCATATCTGCTCCACACAGTAGCTGGCAGGGCCAGGGACAGCTTCAGCACAGTCTGTAGATGGTTCCCAGAGCATGGGCTTCTTTGGAGCCCCATCCTCTGACCCAGGGCTGCCCAGCCGGAGAGGGGTTGCCTGCAAGCGTACGGCCCTTACAGGGAGCCATGGGGCGGGTGCGCCCTTCCCCTTCCACTCCGGGCCATTGCAGTTGGGCCCTGTGTAGTGGAAGTAACACGCGGTGACACCACTGCCCAAAAAGCCGCCAGCAGAACAATAGCTGGGGGCAGCCGAGACGCAGGAACCGCCCCCACCACGACGCTGCCCCTTGTTGCCAGGCAGGGTCCTGTTGAGACGCACGGACCCCTGCCGCTGGGCAGCACTGATGCTCATGCAGGAGAAGGGGGTCTCTTCCAGAGGGCAAGGACCACGCAGTGGTAGCAAGTAACAATGGGAACCCCTAGCAAAACCAAGCGCTGTGGTTATTACCCCACATGCATGCTTAGTGAGGGGGCAGGGACACAGCAGGGCTCTCGGGCTGGGGTTTGGCCCAAAGGGATCACCAAAAGCCACACAGCGGGGCTGGGTGGCGATGCCCATAGCTCCAGGGTGCTCTGCGGCACTCGTGCCATCCACAGAGACAGAGCGAAAGAGAAAATGGCAGGCGACACGACAGAAATAGCAGGGTTCCTATGCCTTTAAAATAATGCAGCAAAATTAGCAGCTCCGCAGTCATTAATATGCAAAAATGCAAATCAGGAGGTAATTAAGCTGCAGTCCTCCGGAGGATATTTCCATCATAATGAGTTCTATTGTCA
>NW_005842226.1:859752-869693 GCF_000455745.1 Alligator sinensis
CAGGCGGATTTATGTTGCTTACATGAATATAAAGTATGAACATCAAAGGGTCGTCCTTGCTGCCTGCTTCACCCTACTGCCCGGGCTGGAGAGGGGCGGGGGGCAGTGTGCCATGGCACCCCCATTCCCTGAGAGCTGCATCCCAGCCTGCTCACCTATAAGGAGAGGGGACAGCCCAGGGGCCTGGAGTCCTGCAATGGGGGAGAAAAGCTCTCTCCCTTCCCCCCGCCGCCCCTCTGCGCCACATCCCCGCCAGCAAACTCAGACAGACAAATGCAGTTGGCATTTCTGTGCCAGTCTCCAACGCGCATCACGCCCCCCGCGCCGAACCTTCCAGAACAGGGCAGCCTGCAAGATGGAGGGCAGGAAAAGAGGGGTGGGAAGGAGCACTTGCATGTATGAGTGTGTGTGAACCAAGGCACGCATGCAAAAGGAAGAGACCGTGGTGGGAGTGAGCGGTGGCAACAGTGTGTGTAGCCAAGTGTACACTCAACTGGGCGTGTGCTTGTGGGCTGTGTGCATGTGTGCAGAGTGCATATGAGTACGTGAGATGAGAGTGTGGGGGTAGGCGTGTGTGTGTGTACAAGTCTGTGTGTGCGGTGGGGGTGAGTGTGCACAAGAAGTGCATGAGTGAGAATGTGTCTGTTGGACAGGACACCTCCTTTGCTCACTCCCAGCACCAGGCCCCAAGGTGCTCGATGGGCAGCTAAACTTGCCCCCAGACCAGGTATCTGTCTCACCAGTCCCCCATCAGTCAGGACCCTGATCTCACCCGCTGGACCCCCCATTCTCCACGCCCAGTGACCCCATATGCAGAGTCATGGCATGACAATGTTGCACCCACCCACAGGGTGTGTCCCCCATAGCACAGCCTCCAAGCAAGGCTTTCTGGATCATGCCTGGAATACATCCATAGCCACATCAGTGCTTCCCTGTTCCCATGTGGTCCAGCTGGGCTTGGTGTGACCCCACCATGGCTATGCACAGTGCTCTCCGCCCGTGCAAACCATGGCAGTGGTCCCCTGCTCCTCAAAATTTGGATGGTGCCACTGTTAGATCCACTCCTTGCCACTCACTAATTAGGCATCCAGAGGGTGCAAAGCAAAAGCATTAGGCACCCTGGGGGCATGGAGAGGGGGCGTTGTGGGATGGAAGTGTGGGAGGTTCCTCTGCAGGGGACAGAGCTGCTTTATCTCACACCCTCCTGCATGTTCCTCTCCCTGATACACCCTTCCCTGGCCAACAAGATAAGCTCGTTCTGCCTTGACCCAGAGCCCAGCTCAGGGCAAATCATCCCTGCCTCTCTGCAGACTCTTGGGCTGCCTGGCCCTAGGGGTCCACCCAGCCTGAGTCCTTGCTGCATGCCATCATTTCCTGGCCCAGACACCCCAAATGGATGAATGACATGACTGCTTATATCACCAGCTCACCACATGGGCATGATACCCAAAAAGGCATAGCCCTCACCTGAGCTCCTTGTTAACATCCCAAAGAAACTGCATAACAAGTAATGCGGAGCACATCCATCTGTCTGTATGTCTGCCCACCTCTCTATCTATCGTGCCACTGGTCAGGCTTGCAAAGGACTTTCCTTCTTCATGATGGTACCTAGGGGGTTATCCTTCTGCAGTAACAATAACTTCTGAAAGCTGCACCTGATCCATCCCAGAACATCGCAGGATGTTCAAGGAAAATAGCATGTCCCCATCCCAAGCACCTCTGCTAGTGTTTCTAGCTTGGCCTGGCTGATGGACACACATTTTAATGTCCCTGGACACCCCAGGGGACTTCCTTCCTAGATGGGTGACAATAGCAGGGGGAAGGGGAAGAGGTGGCATCTGCGGCCCCGGTATAGAGAGGGAGCATGTGGGACCTGGTATGGGAAAAGCAGGGGCACAGACTCAGGGCACGAGGGGAAGAAATAGGGCTGCACAATGCTGCTAGCATGGGGGAATGGGAGGCTCTGGCAGGGAGAAGAGGCACACATTGCTCTTGGAAAATGGGGGGGTTGCTGTGTGTCCCTGGAGAAGAGGGGTCTGAGGGGGCCACCCGGAGCAGGGAAGGGATGGAGAGCTGCCAGGAGCCCTGGGCAATGCAATGCATTGGGCCTACAGAGCTGCATGACCCCCTTGTGTTACTCACGCTGGGTTAGCTCATCTCAAACTGGCTGATCCTCAAAGCCACTCTTAAGCCCTCACTGCTGGCATGTCCCTGTATCTCTCCAGAGTATTTTAACACGCCTTGCAGGAGCGAGCCATTGGCCACCACCGTGCCCCTGCCTTACCTGCGGCAGGTGAGTGTGTTATGCGTGCCCTGTGGTTGTGTCAGGGTTGACTGTGTAGTGTTATTAGGACATTAGACAATGCATTTGTATAGGGTGGTTTGAATAGGGATGATCCTGTTTCTGGCGGGGGGTTGGACTAGATGAACTCTGGAGGTCCTTTCCAGCCCGACTGCTCTTCGATGATTTTTACATTGAAAAAACATGGCTCCTGTTGGATTTGAACCCAGCAGTGAGGGGTGCTTCCTCTCTCCCAACCCTGCCTGGAGCCATCCAGGTCTCCTAAGCATTGTGGGTACCGTGGTCTCGCAGCCACATTGATCCCACCCATGGAAACGCCCGCTGCAGCGATGACTCAGTTCCTGCCTTGCTCCGCCGAGGGGGGAGCGGGCCCCTGCAGCCTGGGCCCGTTGGACCCTCGACAGCGTCAGCAGAGACATGACCTCCAACAGCCGGCGCCCAGGCTTCTCCTTTCATTCATGGATCCATCCGCGGCGGAAAACAAACTGAAACCCACCCAAAATGAAATAGTTGGCCCGGTGCCACCCTGCAGCTGCCGTCTCCTGTCTGAGCCTGGCATTTTTCAAATGTCAGGAGGAGCTTTGCGGGGCCGCGAGGAACCCCGGCTCCGGGGGCTGCAGAGGATCGCAGCTTGGGGGGGCCTGAGCAGGGAGGAGTGGGTGCTGGGGGGGAGAGGGAGGGCACCCTGCAGCTGTCACTGTCACCATTGCGGTGGAGGTGGTTGGTTGTGGTGCTTCTGCACAAGAGGGGCTAGTTATGAGTCGAAAGGGGAGGGGAGCCAGCTCCATCTTAGCGTCTCTGTGGTCGAGGCGATAGAAGAAGAAGAAGAAAAAAAGCAGGAAAGGAGAAGGGCAAACAGGAACAGCTGCTGCTCCGAGCCCCGCTTGTTTTGTTTTCTTTTGTTTTTTTAAGCCACAAAGTTCACACTTTCAGGGCTGATGGTGAAGAGTCTCCCAGTCCCCTGCTCTGCCCCTTGCCAGCTTGGGCAAGGCTGGACATGCCAGGGGTGGGAGCAGGCTGGGGTATCGGTGGGACTCCCCTCCCTCCTGCTCTTCTTCCCCTCCCCGCCCTCACCCACATTAAGCCACCAGTGGAAGCTGCCATGGTGAGGAATGACGAGATGGGGGGCAGCATGTGTCTGCGCCTCCTGTATCTCAGGAAAGTCCCCCCACCACACACCCAAAGGAAACAACAGACAAGATGCAATGGGGCTGCAATGAGGTGGCAGGCAGCCCTGGGTAGGAAGCCACCAGCTCTGCCCTGGCAAGTGATGGGAGACTGGCCCCCTCCCCTTCCCTAGCCCCAGGGTTTGAATTACAGGGGAGCTGGGGTGGGGGCAGCCCCCCTGCAAGATTTGAAAATCATAACCTGGGGGGGTCTCCGATTCTATTAGTGCATTGTGATGGGCAGCCCATTTTCTTTTGCGAGAGTCAAAGCGCAATTCAGATCCTGCCTAGCACCAAAGCAAGCATGGGAAGAGTGGGGCCCAGAGCAAGACAATACCTCACCCACGGCTGCTGACAGCTGAGGACAGATCCGGAGCCCACCAGTGCTCAGGCAGCCAGTGTTCGGGTAGCTCATGGGAGCTCGGTCCCTACGGTGCCCTGGCTTGACCTCTCTGAAGCACCATGGGCACAGGCAGAGAGTGGCAGGCAAACCTTGCCCCTTGCCCTGCCGGGCTCTCGGGGCCATGAGGCACAGAGCACAGAGCGTCGGTGCACCCTGCTGCCCTCCCTATCAACCCTGGGAGCTCAGGTCAGGTCCTGAAAGAGCCCAGGAAGATGAGCCCAGAGGAATGAGCCAGGGCCCCAAGGATCCCAATACCCATCCACTGCCCGGCAGCCAGGCCCTGCCCAGAGATCCACCACACGGGGACTGTAGAGCTGCTGCCCTGGGATACTGCTATACAGAAGCATCCACAGACTTCAGCCAAGATGTTGGTGGGACAGAGGAAATAGAGCTAGCATGCAAAGTCCTCAGTGAGACCCATTACTGTAGCACTTGGGCACTTCCCAGTCTCCTGTGCATTTAGCCTCACACCTCACCTACTCCCTGAGCTAAAGGAGTAACACCAGCAGCTGTAGTAGACTCTTACCCTCACAAGGGACCAGCCAGGGCAGGCAAAGCCAAAGGTCCACGCACTGCCAGCAGGAGTGACGTTCGCACGGTGTAGTGTGTGCACTTGCTGTGATGGCTACGTATTGGGAAGCACGCAGGTGCATTTGTCAGGGCTGTTGAGTGTGTGTGCAGGGATGAAATGCATTTGTGTCAGAGGTGGGATGTGGCCATAGGCTACATGGGAGAGTGCTGGTTTGCCAATGGGGTGTGTATATTTGAGCGTGTGGGGATGGCTGCGTGCCTCGCGTGTGTGAGTGCATGCACAACTTGGGCACATGCCACACAAAACAAGCAACTTTCCAATTGCTGCTTAGCAGCTGTGAAGCCACAGTGTAGGTGCCGCATGCCAGTGCCCTGCAGCGGATCGCCCGCACACAGGAACCTGGCAACGGCGGGCACTGCAAAGCACCATATGTGGCTGCGGGGCTGGGCTTCCACCGCCCACTTCCCCCCTACCCCTCTGCTATTCAAAATGAGGATGCAGCCGGATCTTGAAAGTTATTTCATTTGTCACATTGTTTCCGAGCCAAGTACATCGCTCCAGTCCCAGACAAGGCTCCGGGGAGTCGAGGTTGGCGGGTTGCAAGCTAATCACGGGATCCCTTGCAGTCTGCTGCTGACAGTGCCTCAAACTGTCAGGAAACAGTCTTCCTGCTCCTTGTTTTAGTGGAGCAAAACTCCTACCCTCCCGTAGTCCATACAGGGGTCCTTCAGAAGCCACATGTTGGGCCACCCTTCAGGTGCTCCCTTCTTGCCCCAGCTCATTTCCACCCCAACTTGCATCATTGCTGCTAACGGGCTGCAGGTGATGATCATGTAGAAACCAGAGGAAACCAACCCTCAGCACTCGGTGTCCTCACTGGCCAAATGGTGAGAGTCCCTGCTGCATCAGTGGTGCAAGCCAATGGACATTTGGTGAACGCTGGCCCCTGGCCAACCCTGTTCAGACTTAGGACAGCCTTGGGTGCTTGTAATCAAGAGCCTGCTATTTGTCACTGAATTTTTCACCCCCCCTGAGGATCAGCATTTGATCAACAACGGTAACCCTAGACCATATTTTGTGAGATCAAAAAGGGGAGATGGTGGAGAGGCAGCTGATGGCGGCATTAAAGTTCAGGCATTGAACTGAGACTTAAGGGCACTGGGCCCTGTCCCACACACTGACTGGGTGAGTCTCCCAACCTCTGTGTGCCTCAGTTTCCTGATCTCACAGCAGTGTTCGAAGGATTAGTATCAGGTGATAAGTGCCACGGAGAAGCCTACCGACAATGCAGCTCTCTCAGATTCTGATCCCACCCCTGCCATTGACTTTATCCATGACACCAGGCATGTGGTCTGGGCCTCCGTTTCCCCATCTTTAAGCCGGGGTATTGTCTGCTGTAAAGAGCTGTTTTGAGGATTAATGAGGCAGTGAGCAGGCCACGATGTTTGCTCCATGGGGCAGGCTGCTGGAGAGCAGTAAGTGAGAACCAAGCCAGCTACTGCAACTGGGGAAATGGAGGCACAGCGCTGGGGAGTGGCCTGCCCACAGTCCTGCTGAGAGCTGAAAGCAGAGCCCAGGGCTGTGGGTTACCCTGGCCCTTACTATAGGCACAAAACACCTTTCCTTCCTCAGGATCCCAGAGAGGTTTTGGCACAGCCCGGTGGATGGTAAATCTGTGTTATGAGCCGGGGCTTCATGCCCCCCAAGCCAGCCGGGGCTGGGCATGAAGTGGCATGCTGCCAGGGGATTAAGGAGCCAGAGATTTTTCTTCAGACATCTTCAGGTGGGAAGATGGGAGCTCCTTGAGCAGCAGGAGCAGGGGCCAACAGAGGAAGGGACAGCCCCAGGCAGGGAGACTCTCTTTCAAGGACCCTGAGAGGCACGCAGGACGGGAATGGCACCAGACTTCTGCTCCAGACCTAAGGGGCAGCCTCCTTCTTTATACCAATGCCTCCCAAGTGGTTCTCTAAAGCCATGTCCTAAAATCCCAGAGGTGGCAGATCAGACACAAGGGGAAGGCCAGCAGGCAGTGGCTCTCTGGCTGATCAGTGGACTCCCGCTGAGACCTGGTCAGCAGGGTGGCGAAGACCTATCCTGGCAAAACTAGAAGGGCTGCCTAGTCTGGGGCGCAGTCTTTTCCTTGCTGACCCTCACAGGGAGGGCAGGGAGGCTGGCAGGTGGGATGTGCCCAGAACGGGAGTCAGTGTTTGGGTGTTGGTGAGGGCCATATTTTACGTTAGCTATTGCAGCAGCACCTGGACTTCTTCATGGCACTCACGCGCGCACAAGCAAGAGCAGATGGTTTTCCCAGTTTCCCAGTGTTTCCCACTGCTGGCGTGACTCCCCAGGGGCTCTCATGCCATGCAAGGCAGCTCAGCCCCAAGCAACATCCTTGGATGAGGATGAGCCCTGTGTGGGAGCCCATCAGATCTCTGCCAGGGGCCGGTGGCAAGATCTAGCAGGAGGAGCAGAGCAGCTGGCAAGAGCCAACTTGCCCCCAGACGCTCGGTGCGAGGTGAGGCCGAGGTGCGCGTACAGTTGTGCAGCGGCGGAAGCGGACGGTTGGGAGAGGAGCGCCCGTGTTTACATACAGTGACTTGCAAATCCTCCCCCTCCCCTGGCGACCGCTCCTCTCTGAGGTTTGAGGTGACATCCTGCCTGCTGCATCTCGCTCGTCAAACAGGCGCCTGGCCTCCTGGAGCAGGTAAGAGAAACCGCAGAGGCAGCAGCAGCAGCAGAGGCAGCAGGTCTGAGCGGGTAGGGAGGTGCACGGCGGTAAAGATATTTGCCCCCTCCGTGCCAGCCTGGTCTCGAAAGCCCAACACATGCCTGCAGAAAACTAACTGTCCAGTAAAGCGACTCTCCCAATCCTGGAGAGGCACTGGGAGGAGAAGGTAGCAGCCAGGACTACTGGGCTCTAGTGCCCATTCTGCAGCTAAGCAAGTCATATCCCCTCTCTGTGCCTCAGTTTCCCCCCATTTGTAAAACAAAGACCAGACAGTGCAAGATGGGGTTCTGTGAAGCATCATTCTCATCGAAGAGCCACGGGAGCACTCGCTGGCAGACACGCGAAGGGTTCCCATTGCAGTTGGGTCCCCGTGTTCAGGATCATCAGCTGAGCCCACGCCTTGGGCCAGGCTTTTATTGTGCAGGTTGGAAGGGCAGAAAGAAGACCTCATGCCTGAATGAATTCCCCATCCCCTCCCAGAGCTTCCCTCTGGGACTGCCTCCGTTCTCCTGCTTGTGAAGCAGAGCCCCTACTATCCGTCGTGTCCCGCACTCCTCCACCCCCGGCAGCAAACTGCTGCTTTGAGCCAGCCAAGCCACAGTGCCCACCAGCTCTTTTGGCAGGAGCGCAGCCATTTAAAACATGCCAGATCACATGGGTATTGCCCAAAGCAGAAGGAAAGCCCGCAGCTCCAGAAAATCAAAGGGTTTTTATGGTGCCCTCAGACACTGCAACCTTGAAAGCAGGTGTGAGGAAAATGCTAAGTCTGGGAGACGAGATGTGACTAATAGCTGAATGTATGGCTGCTCTTTTTGTTTCCCTTCTTCTTGGCTCCTGCACAAATCCACAGCCCATTTCTTCCTTCACCAATCATGGAAATAAAGAGAAGATAGTGCATAACTGTTCCTGCTCTCCCCTTCCCTTTATTCCTTCCTAGGAAGCTGGGTCTCTAATTTAGGAAATGAAAAACAGAGATGGGGGGGAAGACACCTGAATTAACCCTTGAAATACACTGGAAGTTTAAAACAGCGAGACGTGGAAGCAGGCTGTACTTCATGCATTATGGCAAGAGGAAGGCGAACAAATTAGCTTGTCTGGTGAAGTAACACCATGTTGTCGGTCCCCGAGCCAGTGAATGCGGGGGGAAGCCAAAATGGTTTTGTGCTCAGAGCTAAATGTGATGTGGAGATAAGACGTCTGGTGGCTGTGAAGCTAAACCAAGGTCAACCAGGTGCTGGGAGTATGTGAATCTGCTGAAAAATGCCCTTCCCCCCCTCTTTTTTTCAGACACGCGCACACATTTTGCACAGGAAAAACATGAACACTTCAAGCAGGTAAGATTTAAATGGCCAGATGTCAGAGCTGCTTTTTGCTCATTTCCATTTTTGGCTTTCCACTGTAACTGCCCTAGGTAAAGGGTCAGTGCTCTGGCGTCTCTCATGGTTTGTGGTCCGTACTGCAGCCCTCTCGGGCTTATTCATGTGGTCAGCATCCTAGCCCTTCGCATGGCTTCTCTATGGTTCAAGCATGCTGTAGCCTCTCCTCCAGCAGCATTTCTCAGCCTGTGGGTCAAACCCCAAAGTGGGTCACAAGAATAGGTGAAAGGATCGCAGACAAACTTGAAAAGTAGATCAACAAACTTTAAAAATGGATTCTTCCTTTAAAGGAGAAAAAACGTGGGGAAACTGTGGCTTTCCCCTTGCAGCCTGGAAGAGATCCAGCCTGCAAGGGGCTGCTTGGGGTCCCCCCATGCCCCATACACCCACCCCTTATCCCAAACCCTGGGTGGGGGGAGGTCAGGGGGTTGGGAGTGAGGGGCACTGGGTTGGGACTTGGCATGGATGTTTACTAATGGGTCCTGGTACAAAAAAGGTTGAGAACCACTGTCCTAGAGCATCTTGAGGGTGGTTGGTGCTCTACCCATCCTTCAAGTTGCTCTATGGTCAGCACTCTAGCCGCTCTAATGGATTTTATTTATGTGGTCAGCCCTCTAGAGTTTCTTAGATTATCTCAATGCCTTACCTAAGTGGTTAGCCTGCTAGGCTCATTGACAGGATTTATGTGGTCAGCATTCTAACCTCTCTTACATGATCTCTGCGACTTACTTATGTGGCAAGCGCTCCAACCCCTTTACAGGCTGCCTGTGACTTACTCATGCCTCTACCATACAGGATCTAGCACATCTTTCTGTCTAGAAATGAAGCCATCCACCCCGAAAGAGCTCCACGTGGCACAGAGCCCAGAAGCTCCTCTTTGTAGTGCTACACGATGTCATTGTCATCACCCCAGTGCTCTGGTGTGCGGTGCTCCCCAGTGAGCGCAGAGTTTAGTGCAGGTCTCCATTCTGATATTCAAAGGTCTCCAAGGGACCAGTCCAAACTACCATGATTGTGGACTTTTATGAGAGCTACACATCACAAGGACAATGACACTGTGTACAGCTAAGGGCAGCCAGGAGACACAATGGTCATGGGAACTGGAACTAGACTATGGAACTCACTGCCACCAGAGAGAAGGAACCACAGAGCATCCCGTGTTCAGACCTCAGCGCAGCTGCCAGCTCGGTGACTTGCCCTCAATAGATTTCATAGATTTCATAGACATCAGGGCTGGAAGGGACCTCAGAAGTTCATCGAGTCCAGCCCCCCGCCCAAAGGGCAGGAAGTCAGCTGGGGTCATAGGATCCCAGCAAGATAAGCATCCAGTTTCATCTTGAAGGTGTTCAATGAAGGCACTTGAACCACCTCCGGCGGCAGGCTGTTCCAGACCTTGGGGGCTCGGACAGGAAAGAAATTCTTCCTTATGTCCAG
>NW_005842226.1:872219-881448 GCF_000455745.1 Alligator sinensis
GGGGGGCTCCTTCCTTGCCCACAGATTTTACCAGGGCTGGGGCAGGGGTGGGCTCCCTGAAGCGCCGTGATCCGCTGGCTTTGCCAGGATTGCTCAGCAGGCCAGCAGTGGCGGTAGTCCCCCCGTCCCCCAACGGGCTTCGTTTAAAGCCCGGTGGAGCAGGTCAGCCAGTCTGGCTGAGAAGAGCCTCCTCCCTAGGGGAGAGAGGTGGAGGCCATCTCTTCCCAGCAGCTCGCTGCCTCTCTCGCCAAAGAGCGGGCTGTGGTCATGAAAGCCAAAGCCTTCCTGACGACACCAGCGCTGCAGTCTTTGGTTGACCAAAATAAGCCCTTCTTATGCCATGAAGGTCACACCGCTCTTTGCTTCACAGACACACAAGGGTGGAGGTTGTAGCCGTGTTGGTCTAAGGACAGAGGCAGACAAGGTTCTTTGGGTGAATCTGATATCTTTTATTCGACCAATTTAAATAGTTGGAAGACAATTATTAAGCAAGCTTACAGGCACACACACACACACATGCGCCCCGAACATAAACTCTTTGAAACAACTCAGCCATTTCTCTTACCGAGCAGGACAGAAGCTAGAGGATGGTGATCGTCCCCAGGCTGCTAACACCAAAAGTTCAAAAATCACAAGTCAGGCCCAGCCTAAATCATTGATTTGGCTGAACAGCATGCGAGTTTGAAAAATAACTAAGCTCACTTCGGGCTCTTCTCATTTGTTCTGTGGTTTCTGACTCTCGGGGACATGCCCAGATCATGGATTTGTACTTTTTCTCTGCCACTAGGAAATCTAGACATTCTTGTTTCTTAATGCAAGCTGAGAGTCTCATGTGGGATCTCACTTGGGTTTAAGTGGGGGTGAAGCATCATTAGATGAGGCATCATGGGAAAATTGCAAACACCGGCAAAACTGCTGTGTCCAGGGAGCTCTGAGTGTCCAGCAGCGAGTGTGTAAGGGGCGGGGGGAGTGCGCACAAACAATAGACATGTGAGGCTTAAGGAAGGCTGCATAAGAACACCCTGAAGCACCCATCGGTCCATGTCCCCCCACAAAAAGCGAGCCCAGCAGCCAAGCCCTAATAGTGCTAGCAAGAAAGCTAAAGAGTGGGACCCCTGGGTGATGAGTGGGGAGCAGGCCACTCGGATTTCTGGATAATGCGAGAGATGGATGGGGGATGGGGTAGAGACACCCGCAGCTAGATTCAAACTGGCGACGCTTGACAGATGGGACTGCCCTAGATTTCATGAGTGCCTGCCGTTAATCCGGCTTCCTGTGCCCTCCCCCCAGCCCACCCCACCGCACTTGCATCTCACTGCAGCTCCCTGGCTTCTCTTTGCTGCTGAGGAGGAAGCTGTGCTTCAACAGCCCTGAGAATGGCACAGCGGGGGCTGGTTTGAAGGCTGTAGCATAGCGCGTCTTCGTTGCACTTCCCAGACCCTTATCTTGCCCCAAAAGCTTCCTCTGCCTGAGGACAGGCTCACACCCAGAGTCCAGTCCAGGTGGGAACGGAAATCCAGGTATAGTTCCCCCCTGCCCAGGTGGCCACTCCATGGAGCACACCACGCACATACACATGGGCAGACTGGGTCTCTCTCCCTTCTTCTGCTGGGTATAAATGCCCCCGTGCATGCCTGTCACCAGGGTGGGATTCTTCAGCGACTCCCCTTCCAACCTGTTGACTGCCCCAAATCAAGCTCTTTGGGACTTGGGAAATGTTCCCTTTGCCGCACAGACCTGTCATTCTCAGCGAAGAGCAGAAAAGTGCATTGCTCTGCTCCACAGCGCCATGTCCTGCAGAATACGGCTTAGGAGATGGCGCAGAGGCACAAGGGAGGCAGGGATGCCTGTAGACGCAGCACTAGACTGGGAACAAGGAACACTTGCACTGTGTAAAAACCATTGCATCAAAGCAGTGTTTGCAGCTCCCTGTCGGTCCCCATTTCAGAATGTCTCCTGGGCTCTTGCCCTCTCTGCCAAATCAAGGGTTTCTCTTAATTTTTACAGTGCAATAAATAACACGTGTCAATATGTGCCTTTTCGATAGGGAAGACATCACTGTGGAGCAGGCCACAGAGTGAAACGTGCCCAGATGGACCTGGTTGCAAAGCTGCATCCATACCCCCTGTATGTGTCTCTAGGATTCACATCCCGTGGTTCCTTGTGCTGCTGCAAGGCTGAGCAGCTCTGTGGTTCTCTCCTGGGGAACTACGGGAGAAAACTGTGTCCATCCCAGCATAGAGGAGGAATTATGGCAAGGCAAGGGGAGCACTTGCAGTTCTCAAGTGATTCAGCCATTCTCCAAAGCAAGCAGCTTAACAGTCTGAGAGGAAGCAGCTCTTGGCTTTATCTCGTACCTGTGGCTGGGCCAGCTGGCTCTGGGGTAGAGAAGCACAGCACCCAGCCCAGAGGGTTTTGCATTTGAACATATTCAAGTAAGAGCCCAAGCCGGCTCTGCAAGTGAAGAGGAGCTCTTACAGCTCAGGTCAGACCAGTGCCTTGTACGATACATAGGTACAAAAAGCCACTGGAGTCCGTGACTGCCCTTCTCAGCACGTGGGTATGAACTAGGCCACATGCTGATTCCACGCCTAATTTTCTTTTCTGCCAAAAAAAATGAAAATGTTAACAAAACGAGATTTTTGGAGGAACCTGGGCTTTCCTTGAACATTTCAGATTATTCATCATGACGTCTTGTCGGTTTTTGACCACTATTATTTTTCATTTTCAGCAGAAACGAAAAGCCAGTTCCCAGCTTCTGACAAACAAACCAAACATATGGTTTCCAGTTTGTCGAGGAAAAGTTGACAGTTTCTGATTAAAATTGTTTGGGGGTTTTTGCAGGGAAGACCAATTTCCAATGAGCTCTAGCATTAACCTTTGACCCCTGACCCATCTCTTGTGACTGCCTTCAGGAAGAGAAGGGAAATCTTTTCCTTCATTTCTGCTCATCAAGCCCTTTTTTGTTTTTTAGCATGGCATCAGATGAAAACTGCAGACTCTGGCCAAATAAAGCCATGCAGGTCCCAGTGTGAACAAAAACCTGTAACGGAGCTGCAGGTCACAGCTGTGGCACATCCAGGTTTTATATTCAGGTCAGCAGTGTTGCAGAGAAACCAGAGGGGATGGCATGTGGCAGGCCCAGAAGTGCATGAGATCCAGTACATTCCAGTGGGAGTACGACTAGGACTGCAACTCATCAGAAAGGTCAAGAATGCATGTAAAATATTGCACAGAAACAGCACCTTTTTGACAGCAAACCTGCTGCCAGGTGAGACTACTGCTCATTATTTTGCAGACTTACTTATAGAGCCAAGTCATGTGAGTCTGAGCAGCTAACAAGAATAATGAGAGGCTGAATTATTTGTGGTACGAGCAATAGCCAGGTGAGCGCCAGGTTATTGTGATAAATAGACTTTGCAGGGGCAGTTTGCCGGGCCAGCCAGAGCTGCTTTGTGCTAGAGCGGTGCTGACATGCAAGGAAGACACTGAAATGGTCCCGGCGAAAATACACCACCCAGACACGAATGGTAAATACATGACAAAGCGCAGGTCTGTTTGCAGTGAGCGTGGAGACAACCGCCGGGAAACACAAAAGGTCCAAGCCAAGGGTGTGGTGTTGGCTCTGCAATGAAAGCACCCGCTGTGTGCAACAGTTGTGTCACTGTCAGCACAAAGAAATTCAAAAGCCAAATGCATTCCTGAAATAGAGACTTTGTGGGGAAAGGGGAAATGATGCTCTGTTGGGGGCAAGACATCCCTGCATTAGGACTAGCAGGAAATTCATTGGGGAGCTATCAGCCAACTCTGCCTGTAATGGGGCTTGGGATTGAACCTGAGCTGGTAAAACCCCAAAGATCTTTTTCCTGTTCCTTGACCCTGGGCACTTGCTGCTTTTCACCAAATGTTCCCCTGTGGTGTCAAAGCTATTTTCTCTTTTCTCTCGTTCCCACACCACACCCAGTGACACCACTTTTACTGAGTGCAGAAGGCATCTGCAGACATGCCCATGTCTCTACCCAACTCCCGCAGCCCCTTCAGCTGGTGCCTACCCAGGCTGCACCTTGTGCCCTGCCAGCCCAGCTGATGAAGCAGACCCAGCAAAAGCCGCAGGGTGAGATGGGGAGGCAGAGGGTGCAGGGTGGGGAGTGGGGGCCTCCACGGTCTGGTGGCTTCCCCGTGGCAGCTGCTGCCTGGTGCCTGTCCCAGCCTGCCAGTGTGGACAGGGGCATTGCTCACCGGTCTGTGTTCAGCACACTGGTAGGCACACAGGGAATGGTTGACCCAGTCTAAAACTGGGTAATCATACCCTGTCCTGGGTTTTCCCTCTACAGCAGTGTCCACCGGAGTGTCTCAGACCTGTTACACTTTCTCCTCCGTTCGCCAGCTGGGGATACCGAGGTCCAAGGACATGAAGCAAATGCCTAAAGAGAGCCCTTATTTCCAACTCACCTGCTCTAACAGCTAGGCCCCGCTTCCTCCTGCAGCCTGCAAAAGAGCCAGGGCTCCTTGCACCCAGCTCCGGCTCTAACCACCAGGCAGGCGTGCCCCTCCCATGTTCTGAGTATTAGGATGCTGGGCTTGCCCACAACCCCTCCCTGGGCTGTTTGTCTGCTGCGCGGCCTCCTCGTCTTCCCAGGCCACTGAAGCGCAGAGTTGTCGCTCTTGCCCTCCCCGCCTAAAGGGAAAATGCGGAGGAGGGGAGGGAAACAGAGTTCCCCGCCAGCCCTTTGCGCGGCTTCTTCTGCTTCTCCTTTCCTTTCAGCTGAAGTGACGTGAATTCTCGGGGTTGCCAGTGTCTAATTATAACCACGGCACGGTGCGGTTAGCTCCCCCACCCACGCACCGTGCTCTGCTTGACAGAGAAGCGAAAGAGGTGCCGGGCCGCGGGCTGGCAGGGAGGAGTCGCGGGGATGCCACCTGCAGCAGGTCGAGGGCTGCCTCCTGGCGCTCCCCACTGTGAACCTCGGAGAAGGACTTTCCATTTGGGGCTAACCACAGCTCACCCCCCCAGCCCTGGCTGAACCTGCCACCGTCTTTTGCTGTCACGCACAGCTCTGCTGTTTCCTCTCTCCAATCCTCCACGCCTGCCACGCTGCTTCTGCAATGTTTTGAGGCCTGAAGGATCTAATGTTAAGTCACCTGGGAGCTGCTGATCACCAGACTGAGCCAAGACACTGGGGCAGGCCTGGCCACAGCAAGGCGTGAAGGGTAGGGGGCTTGGAGGAAGAGGCATGAATGAAGGAGCAATATATAGATCCATCAGGGAAGGGTTCCTGGGATGTTTCCTGTTCCTTATATGCTGGTTGAGTCCTAATTTGCAGGGGAGCAACAAAGCAAGAGAGAAGTATCAGGGCAGGGCTGATGTGTCCTTTTTGTCTCTGCACTCAGCACCCCAGCCACGGTCTCCTGTTGTACCAGGAAATGCAGTGAAATGCAGTTATTTGAGGCCAGATTTCCAAAGGTGCTTGGCTCTGGCTTGGACTCCTAAATGAATAGACCGATTTTCAAAGCCCCGCATGTCGGGGGCTGAGCTCCTGCAAGTCTGCAAGTCTGTAAGTCCAACATGTATTCAGATTTCCAAAGGTGCTTGGCTCTGGCTTGGACTCCTAAACGAATGGACTGATTTTCAAAGCCCCGCATGGACCAATTTTCAAAGCCCCGCGTGTCGGGGGCTGAGCTCCTGCAAGTCCATCCTGTGTCTATGTGCCTAAAAGGGAGCCGAACTTCTGGAAAAGTCCAGTCCTGATTTAAGCACAAGGTACTTGGAGGTTTGAGCTAGAACCTCCCTGTGCCAGCCCCATGGTAAAATGGGTGTGCAAATCCTTCCCTTGTCTCTGCCATGTTATTCAGAGGTGGGAGAACGTATACAGGGCAACATGGCCTTCTGCTCATCCTCTCCCACTGCATACAACACCAGGCCAACTGTCCGGTGCCAGCCATAGTGGTTTGGGGATATGTCTTTCCTGCCATTTGCTGTGAATTAGCTTACAGTTCTCCAGGAGCAGGAAAAGAGGGAAGAGGTGGGCATTTCCATCCAGTATAGGACGCCCTACTAAAAGGATGGAGTTTGCTCTCGAAGGCAGAATAACCCTTCAGCTATCACATGCCATGTAGGCTGCGTAAAGCCAAAGGGAACTGCTACTGCTCGGCCCTTCAGCAAAAGAGGACACCAGGCAGCACAGACCTGCTAAGAGCAGGTTTTACCAGACACAGGCGGTGCAATGCTCTGGGCAGGGCTGCAGAAGAGGGGGTGACATACGGAGAATCGATTTTGTTCAAATATTTGAAAAAAGTCTCCAAAAATTGGCTTCAGTTGGAAGGGCCCACTAGGAGTAACAGTGTGTCTAGCAGGGCAGAAATGTCCACTCAGTCATGAAAACCCATGCTGGACCTGGGGATCATTGGTAAGGCCCTGAGTTAGGCTATAAAAATCTGGGTTCAGTTTCTGGCATTGCTGCAGTCCCCTCGTGCACCCTCGAGTAAATGTGTTAACCTCCCTGTGTCTCAGTTCCCCATTTGTCAAAGGTCAATGATGATATTTCCTTTGTCTGTCTGGTTGCTTTAGACTGGAAGATGTTGTGGGTGGGAATGGTCTTTACTTGTGTATCTTCTTAATGCCAGCCATCACAGAGGGGCTCCTGATCTGAGTTGGGTGCTCTTGGGGCTACAGTAATCCTTCTGTGAATTCATGATATCAATTAACTCTGCGGAAGAGGGCGGTGGGCACGAGGGTAGTGGAGTTCCCAGATCAGACCAGTCCTGGGTGGGCTGGGAATAAGGAGTGGACGGAGAAAGAAAACCAAGGGACCTCAAGAGATTAGAAGCATAAAAAGTAAGAAAAAAAATCAGTTTGGGAAAAGCAGCCAGGGAAAAGCAGCCTAGCTCACAGGAGGAGGAAACCCAGGGGTCTGTGACCTTCTAAGGACTTGGTGTGAGAGAGCACAAGAAACTAGACACGTGCCGGCCATGACAAGGGACAGCAGAAATAACTAGTGCTCACCCAGAGATCTCATCCAGGCCTTCTCTGTTCATTTTCTAGGAGGCCACCCCTGGGATACTGCCAGTGCGTGCCAGTCCGGTCACTTTGTTACCAAGATGTGATAAAAGTAGAAGCAGGAGAAAATGGTTGTGGAGTGAAGACCCACCCGAGCATGGGACCTGGGTTCATGTTCCCTGCAGTTTCTATGTGACCCTGAGCAAGTCATGTAGGGCCAGCTTCTCTATACCTCCTCCTCCTCGCTATTTTTGGTGACTCAGTCTTAAGCGTGCAATGACAGTGTGTCACCAAGAGCACACACCAACTGCTGAAGCTTTCTTAGCCTGACGAAGGGTTTTTGAACCCGAAAGCTTGCTTAATAACTATTCTCCAACCATTTGGGTTGGTCTAATAAAAGATATCAAATTCACCCAAGGAACCTTGTCACCAAAATAGATGCATTCGTGGATTTTCAGGGACTTGAACAAGGTGGGATAGAGCCACACATAGGTGCCTGCTGAAGTCCATGTAGATACTTAATAGACGATATTGGATCTGACTCATTAGTTCTTTGTGCCTTGCTTTGCTATCTGGATTTCAAGGATAAAAGCACTTTGCTACTTTACAGGATATTTGGGGAAAGAAATGTATTAAAGATTGGGAGGCGGTGACCAGAAAAGTGTCGTTGGTGCAATGCATTAAGGAATAATAACAGAAATGATGTAGGGGCTGAAGACTGAAAGATGCATCAACTAGAGTTCAGCAGTGACGCAGAAAGGGAGAAGAGGAATTTAATCAAAGCTCTTCTATAAAATATTTCCCCATTTCTTTCCTCCAGAAATTTGACATTGTTATTTTTTTTAATTGAAACCAAAAGGGGAAGTGTATCAAAGAAATGCCCAAATTTCCTCTGGTTGCATTACCAATGTTGACATTTTGAAAAAATACCCCAACTGTGCCCTGACCTCAGGGGCTGCAAACACTGGAGGGGCATGAATACCAAACAGAGATGAAATATTTAGGGGTCCAGAGGGAGTGTGGAGGGGATGTATGTATATCTGGTCTCCTGCCGGGGGAGGATTGGAACGTCATTAAGGGAAGTTACAGCTGAATACCAAGCTGCAATGGAGCTCAGTCAGCCCCTGGAACTGGCTCCCAAAGGAAGCGATAGAAGAACTCGGGACATTTAAGACTGGAAAATGTCCTTGGTATGCTTGCTCGAGCATCTGCTTCTGTGCTGCTGCAAGGGGACAGATTAGGGAAGACTTCAGAGGTTTCTTGCTCCCATGACTGTAGCTAGCATGTAAAAACCAATCCCTGAGGAGACAGTCACCTCACTCCATGATGGTTTCTATTAGTCCTAGAATGATGCTGAAACTCAACAGAATGTAATGAAACCCAATAAGGGAAGAAAACTGGGTAAAGAAGGGAAATCCCCAGGCAGGTCCCACAGAGCCAGGCAGCCTCCCCTCTCCTCTCCCCCTGGTGTGGAAACAAAGCATGCTGCTAAGCTCTCCAAGACCCTGGGGACTCCAGGATCAGAGGGAACAGGGGCAGGGTGGGATAGATTGGCCACATGTGCAGCTCCAGGGAAGGTGGGTGAATATACTGCCAACATGGTAGCCTCCGGAGAGATTATCTCCAGGCCCAAGAACAGCAGGAAGTTGGGAGACGTTGGCATAACAGTGGCCTAGAGCTGGCAAAACATTGTGATGCCTTCAGCTGCTGCTCACCCTCACATAGGATGGTTCATGAGGAGAGCTGATGGCACTTTACAAAAGAGGATCAGTATCAATATCCCCATTTTACTAATAGGGAAAACCGAGGCACACAGCCAGCAAATGCCCAAGGTCACCTAACACGTCTGTGGCAGGGCCAGAAGTCTGCCATCCCAGTCTGGTAGGCAGCACTTTTCTCAAGCATAGTGCTCAGCATCCTCTGTGCTCCCTGAGCCTGGCAGGAGCAGGGAAGTACCAGAGTGCCCCAGAAAGAGCCACGCGCACCATATTCCCAGCCTGACCTGGGGGGAGCAGGTGGCATCTGAGAAACCCCCTGCCATCCCCAGACCAGGCCTGTGCCCTGCTCCAGCTCCATGTCCAGCTGAACCTTCCCAAGGTTTAGCCACTGAGGCTGCTTATATATTTATGCATTTGTTTGGATGTCAACAGTGAATATCTCGCCTACCCTAGGCCCTCAGAGCCAGCACACATTAACGATGCAAAGTCCCAGCGGCACTAACACGATCAGTTC
>NW_005842226.1:881479-923438 GCF_000455745.1 Alligator sinensis
GCCAGCTGAAAACCCTCCACAACTCCTTCCTGCTCCGTCTCCCTCAACCCGGTCCAACAGGTGTCCTGGACACCGCACACAAATGGTCACCACCGTGTTTTTAGAGCAGCGGGTTCCCAATCTGTGGTATGCGTACCAGCAGTGGACAACCTGTCAGTGGCGCGCGTTAACAGATGTATTATCATTACTTGGTATGACAAAAATGTGCTGGTGGTACTTAAGGTTGTATTGTTTTAAATTGGTGGTGCTCAATCTGTCGGAGTTTGGGAACCGCTGTTTTAGAGGATTATTCCCATCTATTGGGTGCTGGTGAGGCCACATCTGGAGTATTGTATCCTGTTTGCCCCCCCGCCAACCCTATACAGAAAGGATGTAGACAAATTAGAGAGAGTCCAGTGGAGGGCAATGAAAATGGTTGGGGACTTGTGAAGAGAGACTGAGGAAACTGGGCTTATTTAGTGTATAGAAGAGACGACTATGGGGGGATTTAAGAGCAGCCTTCAACTACCTGAAGCAGGGTTCAAAAGAGGCTGGAGCTGGGCTGTTCTCAGTGGGGGCAGATGACAGAACAAGGAGCAATGGGCTCAAGCTGCAGCAAGGGAAGTTGAGGTTAGATATTAGGAAAAACTTTCTCGCTAGGAGGGTAGTAAAGCACTGAGACCAACTACCCAGAGAGGTTGTGGACTCCCCATCCTTGGAGGTTTTTAAGACCTGGCTAGACAAAACTTTGGCTGGGATGATCTAGTTGGGGATGGTCCTGCTTTGAGCAGGGGGTTGGACTAGCAGGGACTGAGGTCCCTTCCAGCCCTTATTTTCTATGATTCTGTGTTTGGACTAAGGGGCCTGTCCACAACTGGAGCTCCCCGCCAACTGGCATCGGAGCTGAGCTTGACCACCAAGGCAAATCAGACCCAAGGAGTCCACTGAGCTGGAGGGCTGGAGACCCAGCTCAGGGGTGACTTAGCAGAGGGATGTGGCTGTGGGAGGTCCTCTGCTCCAGGAAGCGGCAATCTATGTTCCATGCTCACCATACATTTAGGAGGCCAGCAAGCTAGGAGACTGGGGACAAGATGGTTAGGGGAAGCTGTGGGAGAAGGGGAGCCCTGGGACACATAGAAGAGATGGGGAAACTACCTTCCACCACGTAGAGAGAAGCAAAACCATTCTTCAGCTAGAGCTCCAGTCCAGCTGGTGCCACGCTCTGCAGCTGGGTATTGGGCAACTCCTTAGTGGGTGCAGCATTATGATCATTACAGTTGTGCCTCTGGGCCCTAATCAGGAACCAGATTCCCTTTGTGCTCCCTATTTGCACTGGCGCCTGGGCCCATCGTTGCCACCTGTCTCCAGTCTCATGATGCTCCCTTCGACCTGTAAGACAGGGAAACGAACTGCCTGGACCTGTCCTGGGTCTGTTGAGGGGAGGGTGTGTCCAACAGGTTGCAAAGCAGCTGGCTCTGGCTTTGAAGTTTGGGAGCCCTAGAGTAAAGGCAGATACTCTGGGAGGGGGTTGTTGTTTGTGTCTCTGCTTGCAGTGCCAGGTCAGGACTCTGGAAATCCACTGCCATCACACCCCAGGGGGCTAGGAACTGGGCCAGCCCTTGTAGCAGCCCCGTGCCAAGAGACCGTGGCGGGGTTTGCTTTATGGATTCACGTTGTTTGCTGTTTCATTCAGAAACCATCCTGGTTGTGCGCTGAATTGACTCTGCTTGAGTGTTGCCCTGCAGTGAAATCCTTGCTTTCTAATAAGGAAAGGCAAATGGCTGTGAAATTGAGCACGCAGCGGAGGAACAGGCAGCTCTCCCCGTGGGACACGCACAAAGGCTGCTCTTCCCCACGGCGCTGGAGGTACAATCCCAGCCCAGCTCAGCACTTTTCCTAAAGGGATTCCAGGCTGTGTCCAGATCCCACGGCCCAGAGGGAAAGCCCAGCTCCCCCGAATTCTCCTCCAGCTTTTCAGAGCATTTTTTTCAGCACCTGCATCATTTTGACCAGAAAGGGCAGGGCTGCACCAATGTCCATGCACGCTCACTCCGCTTGCGTCCACTCTGGAGTGGTGCTGGTGTGCTGAGAGCAGGCATTGGTCCTGAGTGAACATTCACCCTTGGAGTTGAACGGCTGGGGAGGTCCATGGAGAGTGCCCCACTCTGCCCATCTCCAGCACTCACTAAAAGCCTTGCCATCGTCTCTCATGGTGTTAACAACCCCATTTCACAGACGGAGGAACTGAGGCATGAAGCAATCACGCAACAGGTCAGCTGCAGAGCTGGGAACGGCACCCAGTGGCCCTGCGCCCTGGACCTCTTCCCTAGCCATTAGACACCGCTCCCTGGCAAAGCACTTCTGCTGCATGGAACTGAGACAATCGGGAGTCAGTCCCTGAGACAACCTGGTCCTAGGCCACACTGGGCTTTGGAGACACCACTTGGGAATGAACTGGCACGTCTGTCTGCATCCCTTTCATGTCCCAGCGGAATACAATTTTCCCGCGGCAGGCTCTATTATATGAGGCTATGCACACTTCCTTCTCTAAGGGCTGTCCCCTCCACTTCTTCCACACCCTCCTACCCCCCTATTTCACACACAACAATTTGAAGCAGACAACCGGGGGTGGTGAAGTTCTCTGGCCCTTGCAAAGAGTAACAACATTCACCCACTAGGTGGCACAGGACAAATGCCGAGTGCTTCCCCCTGCCACGCGCGGAGATTGCATCCCACAGCAAAGCCTTCCTTGGACGCATCTCCAGGTGGAATCCAATGAGAGACCAGAAATCGGCCCGAGATCCTGAGGGTCGCCTGTTGATGGGAGGGGAAGGGGTGATGCTACCAAAGGGCTCAGCTCTGTCTGTCTCCACGCCGCTTCCTCCCAGCTCAGAGGCGCTGGAGCTTGCCCAGCCATTAATGATGCCATGGCATTGTTTGTAAGAGGTGTTGCCTAGGACTCTGGACCCACCTGCTTGTGTAGTACTTGCTTGGCTGTTGTACTTGGCCCTAAATGTCTTTCCAGGATCACGGAGTGCTAGCAGAGGGGTAGTAACTTTGCTGTTGTTATCTGAATGGATGAACTCTCTTTCCCGCAGAAAAAATGCAACCGTATTGCACCCAGTGACAAGGAGGAGCTTCCTGCTGCCAGTCCAGCACAAGGAAACAAATTCTGAGTTGCCAAAAAAAGGAAAAATTCAGTGGAAAATTGGCCTGATAAAGAAGTCAGAGGACAACTTCTACTGTAAACCCCTTAGGGCAGGGGTAGGTTGTGTGTTCTGTGCTCATACAACAAATGACAACTAAGCCTGACACTTCTAACATAATAGTAATTAGTAATAGCTCTTGTACATGTTCTGCCCCCACCAGTTGTTTCAAATGTGACCTTGTCTCTCTTGTTATTAAAGAGCAGCCTTCACTGCCTGTATTGAAAGACCATTGCTTGAACGCATCTCGTTGGCATCCTCTGCCTTGCAGTCCTTGGCCCTAAACAACACCCATGGGCTCCATTGGGTTACTTGGGGCAGCAGAGTGCAGTACATACGTATGGTTGTGTCTACGCGTGACGCTACACATGTCTACACGTGACCACCAGCTATTTTGCCATAGTGGTGCGCTCCCCACTTATAGTGCACCACTACGGAGAAGTAGCTGCTAGCAATAACCATGCACCGTGCATATGGTGCGGTGCAGGCGGTTACTGCACCATGCTTTAGGACTTCCAAAAGGAGTACTAAAGCATGGCTCAGTAACAATGTCACCATAGGGCAATGTGTAGACGTGCCCTACGTTTCATGGGGAAGAGAAAGGGAGTCAGATAGTTGGGGCCTCACCCCGTTGCTCTGGGCATTCACACCGGGGGTATAAATGGGATAGAATGGGTGCACATACAGCCATAGCCCTTAGTTTTATTGGGAATCTATTGATCATCTCATCCATAGCCACTGCCTTCTCTTCCTTTTTATTTCCCTCTCCATCTCTCTGCCTTTCCCCCCGTCCATAACAAAGCCTATGCAAAGACCCTATGTGGGAGTCACCACTGGTGTGACAGGCAGAGCCAGTCGCTTTCTCTCTGGGTCCATCTTCTCTGTCTTCAAACCTTTGGCTGCTTCCTTCTTTCTCCCCTCACCTTTCTGCTCCTCCTCCATCTGCTCCTCTGTGGGCCTCGCTCATGAAACAGAGGGGCTAAAATTGTCTCTATGACACCGGTGCAGCTTTAGTGAAGTCAGTGGTGCAAGTGAGCGGCAATCATCATGACTCCAGACCCATCTACAGCTCTTCCCATCCGTGGACCCAAAGGTGAGTCCGTGTTTTTATCCCCATTTTATTGATGGTGAGATGGGGGCACAGAGAAGGGAAATGATTTGCCCAAGGTTGGACAGGGAATCAGTGGCAGACCTCTGTGCTTAGTTCATTTGGCCAGAATTGCAGGGCAGATGCCTCTAAGGGCTCCAAGCTCGGCAACGAGATGTGGTTCCCTGCTCCTGTTTGTTAGTGACCCCAGCTGGGAGCGTGCAAAGAGCTGGTTTCCTCTTGGCATAGAAATGGGAAAATCAGAGAAATCCTCCCAGTGGGGCACCACATGAGAAGGGAAGCGGGTAACACTGCTGGCTCATGAGACAGTATCAGGCCCATGCTGTCCCTGCTAGCCACACAGAACAAACTCCATCTCTCCTTCTCGGTGCAGATCTCTCCCTCTTTCCTCTCTCCTTTTCCTCTGTCACCACCTCCGCCTTTCCTCAGTCCCTGTCTCTGCCTGGCTCCTCACTCCAATGCCTGCTCCTTGCTTCTTTTCTCCCTCCTTCCCTCCTCTCTGTCACCATCTCCCATCCCCCTTCCCCTCTTTCTGTGTGCATCTCTTCATAGACCTCAGAGCAGCGAGTGCACAGCCCTGGAACGCTCTCCTTTAGGCCTCCTGCCAAAAGGAACGGCTTTAACCTTTTCCCACCCACAAGAGATGCGAGGCAGGAGGAGCATTCGCAAGAGCATCTTCCCAAAGGCTGAAGCCAGCCTTTCCCATGGCCCTGCAGAGGCTCACCCCAGGCAGGGCCCATGCCAGAGCTCGGTGCTTCTCCAGACACCCCCGCCAGCGTGGGGGCGGATGAAAGGGGCACGTGCGAGGGCTGCGCGTGGGGATCCGTTTTCTTTCCATTGAGAGGACATCCCCAGCCCCCCACACACCATGAAAGTACAAAGGGCTTCCTGTTCGTAGGCGGACGCCATCCTGCGCCAAAGACTGTGTTGTGCAGGAGGGGAACTCCACCTGAACCAGGAGGGTTTCCTCCTCCCACAGCGGTGGGGGGCCCTTTCACTTTTATTCGTTTAAAGAGATCTTTCCAAAGCCCCGTGCACTTCAACAGGTTTATTTTTAACCACTTGCTTCCAAGTGGCATTAGAGTCCAAGGCCTGATGCCACAGTGGACATTGTGGGGGATATCCAGTTTGTAGGAGCACCACCTTCTTTCCTCTGAGAAGGCCCCTGGCATGCCATCATGGTCTGGTCACTCCTGAGCATTCAAACATCATCAGGCCGGCCCCAGGGAACCAGGAACCTGGTTTGCAAACATCCGAATTTAAAAAGAAATGAAGAAGAATTTGGTGCTTATGTCATTTCCCTTCTAGTTTCTCAGCCTCCAGGGTCGCACTTTTGTTTCACATTTTGCCTCCGCAGCCACGAGTGCTCAAAAGTGACTTCATCTTAAAGGAAAGCTGAGACCCTCAGCTAATCGCATGCCACCCAGACTGGAGGGGAGGGTACAAACCATCGCAGAAATCATGATCAAATCACAAGATTTTAAAATCACGCCGAGTTATACTTGATTTCCTATCCTAACTTGCTGTGCAGTGTTTCTGGGCGCTATCACACAGCTGTTACAGTCCATCCCAGAGGTGGCTGCATTTCAGTGATGGCCTCTGGCCTATTTAGGGAGAACCTGGTGAAAGGTTTTACTAAATCTTTTAAAGCCCTAGGAGATCTGTGAGTGCAGGTGCAGCATATCATTAGTAGTCATCTCATACCCTCCCCGTGTGTTGTCAATTAGACTCCAATAAGGTGATGACTGGGAACTAACTTTGACCCCAGGTCAGATCTGGACTTCTTCCCAGCTGAAGGGTGTTAGAATGGAAATGACCCCTTCAGTTCAAACAGCTGGCTGTGAGCTTTCTCCAAATCCAGGGAAAATTTAGGATCCACAGGTCTTCTTTAGATCTTCTGTTTCTGCAAGGCCAGTAGAAGAATCAGGGAGGAAAACCATGATGGGAAAGAAGGAAGTTGCCCCTTTTGCTCATCAGCACTGGAGAGTTGGAAAATGTTCATGACAATTTGGATTCCTTCTCCAGCTAGCAGTAACAAGCCTTTGGCTCAGTAGTGAGGCTGGCATGGGTGATGGGAGATGTATTCAATGCTATCAAAATATACTGTCAGACTTTGGTGCCAGCCACAACTGGAACAGTATTTGGGCTCTGCCCTCAACCAGAGTATGGTCTATCTCGAATCCGAGTCCTGTAAAATCAGCATTTTTCAGGGGTCAGTCATGCTACACATTGGGGGCTTCACATCTTGGGGTTTCCTTAATGGGTCAGTGTCTGTTACTTAACCCTGGGTTAGGTAAGACCGCTCAGGGGAAATCCCTGCCATTCTGACTTCTCCTGAACTGCATTAACTCATTTGTACTTGTGTTACATAAAGGGAACTGGGCTTCCTTCCCCTGCCCACCACACATGCTCACAGTTCCCCCCTCAAGTGCTAGTTCACAGGGGCCAGGCAGAGGCCAGTTGCGAGGGGCTTGTTAGTGATACAGTTGGGCTTGCAGGCATTCCCTGTGTTGCTCTCTGTCTGCGTGAGCTGGAGGGCTCTTTGGTCCATGGTGTCAGCCCCTGAACTGGGCCCTGGGCAATACAGTAAGCAATGGATTCTCCTCTCATCTCTGCGCTAGGGCAAAGTCACTCTATTGCCAGTTTTGAAGAGGGAAAACCCAGCTGGACACAGGCCAGATACAGCACAAAGTCTGTATTTCTCAGACCACCTCATTTATGGACAGTGTCCATTCCCGTTGGCCAACTCAGCTGTCAGCCTCTCCGTTGGCTCGTGCCCCCTGTGAGACGGACACCTCCTGCCATGCACTTGGACTGAGACCCACCATGTTACTCGCTCAGCTATGTGTAGATGGGGTGGTGGGTCCAGTTTTCCCATCCCTACTCTGAGCAGCAGTTCAGAGCCATGCCTGATTACATTGCTTCCCCTCTGAAACAGCAGGCAGAGTATCGGGGTCCCCAACTCTGATCTGTCACCTGTGAGCTGAACAGCACCACCATTCAAGCAACCTTACTGACGCCTTTTGGACTCAAAAAAGTAAAGGTCTTGAAAATGATACCAGTTCAGAGCAGAACCTGATGATGGAGCTGGATGTACGAAGCAAGAGTCAAGCAAGCAGTGACTTTGCTCCCAGCCTCCTTCTGACAGCACCCAACCCAACAGTGTCCTCTGTTCCCCTGTCTTTCCTGGGCCTTGCACTTCTGTTGCTGAGTCTGGCTTACTATTCCTTCCCTCCATCTGTGTCCAGGCTATCTCCTTGCTTCTCTTCAGGCCCCACATACTCCTCTACCAGAAACAATGCCCAAGGAAACCCTCTACCCACATAGTTCTAATTCCTGACTGGTTTCACATATGTCCTTGTTTTGGGCAGTGACATAGGCCTGTCTTGGGTGGGAGGTCTCTGTTATATTCATCTTGAATGAAGACTGTTGCTTACACCTACCAGCTTCAATGCCCCGAGACTCAACCCACAACGGTACCACTTCGGGTACCATTTAGCTCAGGGATGGGCAAAATGTGACCCACGGGCCAGATACGACCTGCCAGGCCATTCTATCTGGCCTGTGGGGCCCCTAAAAATGTATATATCTGCCCCTGACTGCCTGTCACACGGCCCTCGATGGATTGCCAAAACTCAGTAAGCAGTCCTCTGCCCAAAATAATTGCCTGCTCCTCTCGTCTGCCTCTCGCCTGCCCAGAAGAAGACTCTACTGGTAGGTACACAAGTCAGGTCACGTCATGGATGGCACAGCCTAGTAGCCCTGCTTTGTGTCTACCAGGGAGCCTCTGTGGAGCTGAAAAAGTCTCATGGTGGAGATATTGCTTTGGGAGACTAAGGATGCAGACTCAGGTCCTGGCTCTGCTGCAGACTTCTTGTGCGACCTTGGGGAAGTATCAGTGAACTAGGCTGTTCCTCGCAGGCTCCTGCCGGGAGCAGTTCTTGTTCTGATTCTATTTTTACCAGCAATCTAGATGATGTATAAAAGTTTTGGTGGTGTAGTTTCCAGATGACACCAGACTGGTGGGGTAGCAAACAATGAGAGCAGGCTAGAAGATTATTAGCCACATCTCCTAGTTAAAGGGTTGCCGTCCAACAGAATGTATTTTAATATGGACAAATGGCAGGTCACAGACCTGGGAACCAAGAGTGCAGCTTAGTCCAACAGGGTGGGAGACTGCCTTGGCAAGCAGCACCTCTGAAAAGGATCTAGGAGTTGGAACAGATAATCACTACAACACAAACTGCCAAGGCAATGTGGGGCATGAATGGACTCCTTGGAGGTATTTGGGGAATACTAGGTTGGGAAGGGATTTTGCCCCTATACCACAGCATTGCTCAGACCTCGACTAATATACTGCATCCAGCTTCTGCACTTCCAGGAGGATGTAGAAATACTGAGATTCAAAGGAGAGCTGCAAAGATGATCCAGAGGGCTGGAAACACCTGCCTTGCAATGTGATGCTTAAAGGACTCATCCTGTTTGGTTTTATCGAAGAAGAGGCTGACAGGTGGCTTCATCATTGAGTAAAGACATTTACATGTGGAAAAGGGATCTGATGTGAGGGGCTTTCCAACCTGGTAGACAGGAGAATAAACCTCTTCATCAACTGGCAGTTGAAGGTAGACACTTCAGTCTTCAGTACAACACAATCTCCTAGTAATGAGAGGGATTAAACATGGGAATGGCATCCCAAGGTGGACTCACTCACACTTGGAGTCTGCACAAGCCAATTCGGTAGCTTTTTAAAAAAACCAACCGTACTTCAATTCAGCTTCTGGGAAAAATTCTGAAGCCTGGGAGGAGGTTGTACAGCAGTGATGGTGCTTTGTAGCCTTGGCATCTGGGAGTTTTCCTTTTCCTCCCCTTCCTTTATGGACCAGATGGAGAACAGGATCAGCTGTATTGCCCCTAACATGCCTGTGACCCTGACAGAATGGCATTAGAACAACTGCAAGCAAATCTTATGCTTCAGGCTCCAGCTGAAGGTCAGGAAGGAACTTTTTTTTTCAGTGCACAGCTAGCAGGGTTGACTGCAGTTGAATCTAGAGGATGCCATAAAGAGCAATTCCATGCCTTCAGCAGGTTAGAGAATCTGCAGGTGGAAATGTGTGGCTGCTGTACTCAGAGACAGACTAGCTGCCAGTCGGGTCTGGAAGGAATTTGCCGCTGATCACGTGGCTGGGAAATGGATGTGGAAGTGAGTATGAGGCATAGTATGCCTTCTGCAGTACGAGGCATAGTTTGGCTGCTGGGATCATTTGGGCAACTCTCACCAACTCAACAAGGGTTGAGATGGCATAGGTGCTAAGGTGAAGGGGTGGCAGCCTAGCAAGTGCAAGTCTGAGGCCATAGCAGAAGCACTCACAGCACAGCCCAGTCAGTCCAATGAATCTGAGAGTTCTGCTAAATTCCTTGTCAGACAAGGGCATGAAAAAGGAAAGGACCAGATAAACTCCCTGCCGTCATACCATTATGTTTACCATGATTACCATTGGTAATCTCTCTGGTTTTCTTCCTGAGGCACACGGCATTTTAGTCCTCTGAGGACCCAAGTGTTTTAATCCAACTAATGTTTTTGGGTTTTACCCAGAAGCACTGGGTTGAAATGTAAAGGTCTGTGCTACATGGCAGGTCAAGTTAAATGCTCTAATGGTGCCTTCTGGCCTTAAACCTGGTGAAACTATGAGGCTGTAGGCAGATCACATTTTCCCTTGCTTAGCCTCTGTCTTCCATCTGTAAAGTGGGTTGATGCTACCCATGTGGCTGTTGTGAGGAGCACAGATACAGCCATGAGCGGGGTCTTCCAAGTCCTTTGCTACTGCCTGGAGGTAGAGAGGTCTAATGGACATTGGACCATGCCCCTGGAGACCAGGTTTCCATTTTGGCTGTGCTGCTGCCCTGCTCAGTGAGCTTGGAAAAGTTACTGCCGCTTTCTCTGCCTCAGTTTCCCAAGACACTTTGAGATACATGAGGAAAAGCACTGGGTATTAGTCGCTCTTAATAGAATCGGGGAACTTGTATCACCTCCAGTGCCAGCCTTTCCTTATTTAGTACAAGGAAGGCTTTGCTCTGTTTCTCTTTGATGGCCCCTGTATAAGACAGGTTTGATGGGTTCCTTGGAGACTGCCTGTGTCTGACCAATCTATTCAGACCGTGAGCTCTCCAGAGCAGTGCTGTCTCTCTGTACCTGTAGATAGCCTTGCCTAACAGGGCCCGCATCACAGCTGCAGCCTCCAGGAGCTACTTCACATTAGCTACCCTCATTGCTGACACTGATTGGCCTCTTGTCAAAGAGACCAAGATTAAATGTGCCATGAGACTCAGCATGGGCCTGTAACAGGGAGCCAGAGGCTCCTGTTACTGTAAGAGAAAAACAGCAGCACGAACATCCATGGGCAGGTGCAAGCAGCTGCACATAGGCTAGCTGCAGGGGAGTAGGCAGCCAGGGAGCTAAGGGGTTGCAAGTGCCTACTGTGGGGCAGGCTGCATTGCAACAGGACAGTAGGACAGAGCCCTTGGTAGGCAGGAGGGGAACAAGTCCCGCTCAGCCAGAGAAACAGCAGTAGGCTGCTCGTTAAGCTGAGAAGGTGCACCTGCACCTGCAGAGAAGGAGGAGCTCAGGGGATACACCTGGGATCCTGAGGCAGAGGCTGGTGTTGCTCTGTGCTTTGCAATGTGGGGAGCTCCTATCATCTTATGCTGTCAGGAGTGGAAGCTGCAGGCCGGGTATCCCCGGGGCTCAGAGAGGACCTATGAGTTGTGGGGCAGGCTTCTGCAGCAGCACAGGGACCCAGAGGGAGCTTGGCAGGCTTTATTTTAAGCTGTTTGCTTGCGCTGCTTGTTTCGGTTTTTCCAGAGGACCAGGTTGTGGCTGTAGGAGTAGTAAAGAGGTCACAAAGGGGTGCCTGAGAAGCACGCAGGTTTTGGAGCCCTGCGAGGGACAGTGACACAAGAGACAGGGCCAAAGCTGAGAGGGTAAAAGGTCTAGCTGGTGGAGCTGAAGCTAGAAAGGGGGGCAGAGATCCAGGGGTGCCCTAAAGCTGGGAAGACCAGAGGCTGAGAAACTGGGCCAGAGTAAGTGGGCTCGGGCTCTAACCTGGCTGCTGGAGTGAGGGTGCAGCCACAGTAACCCCTGGACTATAACCAAGGGGGCTGAAGCCTGCACAGGAAGGTGGATGACACGAGTGACACGTGTGAGACATGGGCATGGCAATGGGGGAGCCTGGAAGCCAGGATTAGAGCCCTTTAAGGTTTAATTAGGGCCACTAAGGTCGTGACCTGAGATCACAGAGCCCAAGTGGTGCCAGCAGGGCACGAGCAGGTCTGACCGGGCCTGTGGGCCACCTGCCAGGAACAGGTGAGGGTCTGTTAGCAGAGGGAGGGCCCAGAGATGGAGAGTCTGGTAGCATTGGTCGGGGACTGGGTGGATCACCCCGGGACTCAGGGACAGCCTCCCAATCAATATAGAAAGAACATCAAGGTGTGGCAAACAAGATAGTGCGGGCAGGGCTAGGGTGTCCCTGGGAGGTGCCACATCTGCCCTCAGGGCCCAGCTTGTCATAGGGCCCTTCTAGTTTGGGGCTCAAGCCTTCGGGCAAGGTGGGGCAATGTGGGGTGGAAAGTCACCAGGCTGCTCCCTGGGCTGGGTCTGCTCTGCGTAGAAATAACCGGCATCCCCCTGGGCTGGCAAAGCAGCCCATCCCACGGGCACTGAAGCCACAGCGATGCTCCAGCTCATGCCAATGTCATCCTCTCGCCCACCCCCCGCAGGGCTCCCAGGAGACAGAGATGCATGGCTTTGGTGTGGGCCAGCAAAGCCGAGGCTCCGTGACAGACCTGCCATGTGTGGCAGTCACTCAAAGGTGCCCCGGGAGTAGTGGCACAAGCTGCTTTTTACTTCAGCTTCCATTGGATGCCAGCTGCGGGGAGGATTTCCCAGTGGGAGGGCATGGGGCAGGCTCTAGGCTGGGCTGGGTGGAGAGCCTCAGGGGGAGTCACAGGACGAGTGCCAGGCTGAACAGTAGCCTTCTGAGGGAGGCTTCCTGGAATCAAATCTAGCTTGGGACAGAAGTGGTATGTCAGCACAGCCCTTCACAAATATTTCCCCTATGACTAAATGACGTGGCAAGGTCCCAGTTCTGCTCTGGGATGGCCCCATATGGGTTATCCCGGGCGGCCAGGGGTGTAAGCATGCTGTAAGGAGAAGCAGGATGGGAGAGAAAGGGACTGCGGGAGGATGGAGAGACATCAGAAGTGTGCGGGGAGGCCCAGGACTGGAATAGCAAGAGGTTGACAAAGTTGTGGGACCCAGGAGAAAGCTAGAGGTGCTGTGGGTCAGCACCTGGGCATGGGCAGAGATGTGGAGGAGAACCTGGAGCTGTTGTGAGGGTGTGTATAAGGCCAGATGGGGAAGCGCTGGGAGTAGGGTGACGGAGGGAGCTCACTGCTGCTATACACCTGCCTCTGGTACTGTTAACTCACTGTTAACCCTAATGCAGTATAAGGGAAACTGAGGCAATTCTGTACTGCTGCTAAGGGTTGACTTTAGGGATGCCCTTCAAGGCATGTGCATTGACAGTGCCCAAGTTGTCTCCCAGTAGCAGCCCAGCTGGACTTCAGAGGCTTGGCAGAGCATCAGAGTCTGGGGTAAAGTCTTTGCCTGCCCCGCTCCATCGTGTGGTGGAAACTCATTGGGGCACTGCAGGCCGTTAGTCGGGAGGGTGCCAGCAGCACACCCGCAATTCATGGTTCTTCTCTTCAAGGCCTCCATTCTGCTTCCTGTCTCTTCTGCCCACAATTAGAGCCAAGCACAGAGACAAGCAGAGGACAGACTGATTCCTAGAAGGGCTCTGCTTGAGGAACAGGAAGTGGAGTGTACAGCAACTGCAAAGCTAGCTCATCTTAAACAGCAATATAGTCCTAATCTGGGGAAAATGTAAGGGCCTCAGATGTACCAGCAGTCAGATTAGATATTCTGATGGTCCTACCTGGCCTTAAAACTGTGTGAAGCTGTAAGATTTTGGTCGAATCCCGCTTTATCTCTCTGGGCCTCAATCTTGTATCTGTGAAATGGGGAGATGATACTCAAGTAGGTTAGTGTGGGGATGGAGTAATTAATGTGTGTGAGGATCTCAGGCACTTGAGTGATGCCTTCCGCCCCATCCCGGTGTACTGAGGCAGAGTGCCACTTAATGGACAGGGTAAAGGATTGTGCTAAAGAGACCTGGCTTTTATTCTTGGCTCTGCTGCTGGCCTGCTGTGTGGCCTTGCCCTCCATGTGCCTCAGTTTCCCAATCAATAAAATGGGGATATGGATTGGACCCTCTTTTACACCATACTTTCAGACCCATGTACTAGGCATTAGGACTGCTCAGCAGAATCTGGGAACTTGCATCCCTTCCTCTGTCAGCAAGGGTTGCACACTTTGCTCTCTTTCTGTCTGACTCATGTGTAAGGTGGGTTTCATAGGTTCCACTCTGATCCATAATGGGGCAGTAAGGTATTAGCCCATATTTTCTCCCAAAAAGACAAGAAGGGAGGCAAAGAATGCTTGAAAGGTGAGCCATGTAGCATCACTGGGGCTGATTCAGTGGGAGGGAGTGGGGCACACTCCAGGCTGTGCTGGGCAGGGTGGAGGGTTTCAGACAGAAGTCACAGTATGACTAGTAGTAGTCGGGCTCCGCAATCTCAGCCTCTTACGATTGTTGCCAATTTGAGATTTGTTCAGGCAAAACAACCGACTCTGTTCCCCTGGTCTCAGGGTTTTTAGTCGCTCGTGGACATAATTACTTCTGGCAGAATCTCATCCTCATCGGTACCTCTGCCATTCTCAGCCCTCAAACGGTCTGAGACTGGGCAGACTTTGGGGAGGGGTTAATCAGATTATCTTGTACAGAGCCTCGCTCCAGGCTCTGCTTCACTGCACGTTTCTCAAATACCTGGGAGGATGTGCCAGCAACCACCAAATGTGTCCAAAGTTTGTATTTCATTTGCAAATAGTGCATTTGTAACTGAAAAGTAATCTCTGTAGTTTCAGTTGGATTTTTGCCTTATGGCATGGGCAGTACGGGGTTTATAGTCAGTTCAACTGATACTGGCCTTTCAGAAATAAAGACCTTTTATAATTTTTTTATATGACTGGACTAATACCAAAGCCTCCCTGCTTATCTCAGGGCACTAACACTTCGATCATGTGTAAGATCTTGATCTCTAGTTTGGTCCACGATACTATGAGAGGTTTGGGCCATTGTCTTTCTTGGAAGCATCTTATGAACAAAGTAGTTTTGTACTTAGTCATAGCAGCTCAGAACTTGGGCCTCTTTAATCCTTTCAGTGTGGTGCATGTTTGCATCCCCTCTCCATTAGACACCTTTGCACAGTGGCTGCCTGAGGTTGCTGTTTCAGACAGATAGATTAGGCACAATTGCCCTGCCCTGTTCAGCATCCCAAGGTATCTTTGTGCCTTTCCTAATCTATCGGGACAGGTGTGTCAGTGTTGGTCCCCACCTTACTGTGAGTTAGCTACCCACCTTGCTGAGTTCACTTCTTTCCTAGGTGCAATATTGCCCTTACGCAAAACTGGTATTGGTTTTGCTCCAGCCCAGCACTTCTGGCTCTTCCCAGTGCTGCGTGCAATCTCAGTGTGCTCTCCACCTGTTTCCCTCTAGTCAAAATGTCATCACTGCAAACCCTGCTACCCTCTGCGCCCACAACAAATTATTGTATTTTCCAGTGAAGTGCCTCAGGGGCTGAACACATAAAAGTGGCAGCCTGAAGAAACAATGCCTCCTAAGGAGGGGCTGAATGCATACATATGTGTGCTCTGTTTTCCTAAGGCCACCTGCCAGGACTCTGGTGTTGAATGGAGCACTGAAAAGCACTTGGCATCTCCCAGAATTTCTCCTCTTGCAGGTGATGGGAAATGGTCCCTTTCTTACATATTTATTGAATTATTTTGGCTCTCTACATCTTTCTCTCTCTGATGGCCAGTGAATGCTCCAATCCCCTGTGATTCCCCCAGCAAGGATCCTGTCCAGGTATTCAGACTTTCCTAACTTGAGTCTCTGTCCTATGGTTTTTCAGATACCCTATCAATAAGCACGATATCAGAGCACTGTGCACCCTCCATGAGCATCAGCTTGGGCTCAGTGACTTCCTTTGGCTGGCAAATTCTAACTGCTCTCCCAAGGGTTAATTCTAGGTCTTCCTAAGCCTTTCTCTGAATTTTTTTGTCCTAGATCTCATTCACCATCTGGCTTCTTATCAAAGACTCTGCGTTACAAGATTGTGACTGATCTAGGGCTGGAGAGGCAAACTTCTCTGGTTTCACCTTTCTTCTGTGCTCCCTGGAAAGAACCCATTGCTCTCCCATGTTTCATTTTTACAGGGCACGGAAAACTCTCTGCCATTCCATCATGCAGTTTCACAGTTAGCCTTTCTCTGCCTGATTTAAGTGAAAAGTTTTAAAAGCATCAAGTGCATCAGAATCAGCTACTGCCAGCAATGCTGCGACCCTCTGTCTTGTTTTTGCAGGCACCTTGTGAAGGCAGAGCGAAGCTCCATTTAAACCTCCTCCAGTTGCCCTCCAGATATCTCCGCTCTCCATTTCTCCACTCTCAGTTTGTTTTTCCCTGGTGCCGTGAGTAGTTCGGTAAACCCGCAGATAGATTGATCATATTGGATGCCACAGATAGGAGCAGGCGGGGTGATCATGGCCTGTGGCCTTCAACATAGAGGAAAAGCTTCCATGAAGTATTAGGTAGAAGCAGAGAGGATGGGAGGAGAAGACCGTTGCCCCCCAGAAAGGAAGGGTGGAGTGAAGAAAGTCTCTGGCCCACCTACACCAGAGAAAAATAGAGGATGAGAAATGGGTATCCTCCCAGCCCTGAGAGCAGGAAGGAAGGAAAGAAGGAGGAGTCCCCAGTCCCTTTTTCAGCCTCGTTGCTGCCCTTGGCAAAGATGAGAGCCTCCTGTTCCCCTCCAACAGGGCCATAACTTTATTCCAGATCCTTTGCATTGGCTTTGTGAGGCAGCAAACAGCATGCGAGCTTGCTGGGAGTGCTGGGAACCCAGTCAGACTGTGAAGGACTCTGGCCTATCAGTGTGATTACCGGCAGCCCCATGGGAGATATTTACTATCATAATTCAGTTGATAGAATTATAATCGCACCGAGCCACGGCAGAGCTTTCCAAGGGCCGTCAGAGTCTGTCGCTAATAATAAACGACACCCAACGGATGGCTTCAAACATCCGCTGAGTTAAATTAATGATCTTTTATGGAGAGTGCTTAGCAGCATGCTCTCCCCTCCTATAGGGCTGCTCCTTCTGCAGGCAACACTGGCCCTCCCATCCCCACAGTGCCCTCGACAAGGCCAAAATTGAGCATACCAAGTCAGGCTCATCTCCTTGCTCTCCTGCTCCCAGATGACATGATGTTGACACCTCAAGAGACAGTTCTTGGCGAAAAGCATCCCAGAAGTTGATGAGCCAGGCAGTGTTTTTGCATTGCAGGAGCAGCTAGTGGAATCAGGGCCCACAGCGTTGGGTGCTGTACTGGTTTATTATAAGAAGTAAGCCCCTTCTGTCTAAAGGCTCACAGCCTAAACAGAGTGAGAGGGGAAATGGAGGTACCATGTGAAGCAGGGATTTGTCTGAGTTGGCACAGCAGGCTAGTGATGGAGCTGGGAAGAGGGCGCAGGTCTTTGCTGCTTGGAGAACATTGCCTCACTGGGAAGCCATGGTGCTAGGTGCCTTCAGCTTTGCTTGAAGCCATGGGTGTTGATGGTTAGCCCCTTGCTGGAGAGGCCCCCAAGCAGGTGCCGTGCACCCAGCTCCTTCCCTAGGCTGGCAGCAACATGGAGGTGCTAGGTGGGATCCGCCTGGGAGGAGGCACCCTCCCTGTCACATCGAGCTGAGCTCTACTGTGCCACCAGCGGGTGCTGGGAAGGGAAGGGCTGGGCATGCCCTGCCTCCTGTGTCTGCTGGTGCACTCCAGAGCCACAAGTTTGCCAGCGTGGCTGATCCAGACTCGTCCCTTCTCAGACCCACCGTGAGTGAAGGCTCGAGAGCGGGCACTGGGGATGAGTTCAGAGCAGCCCTGCTAGCATCCTTCCAGCTCTGGAGTGCATCCATGCACTCAGGTGGTTGGGGCACATTCAGTCTTGCTCTCCCTGGGCCCCCCTCACTGACATGGTATGGACAAGCCCCGAGGAGCCAGCCGAGAAGCAAGATTTTAATCAGAGAAATCATAGAGATTAAGGGCTGGATGGGACCTCGAAAGATCATTGAGTCCAACCCCCCTGCTCTGGGCAGGAATACTGCTGAGATCAAATAATCCCAGCAAGGTGTCTGTCCAGTCTCCTCTTGAAGACTTCCAAAGCTGGGGATTGCACCACCTCCATCTCCCCAGGGACCTCCACAGCGCCCCGTCACTGCACCCCAGAGCACTGACCCACCTCCTCTCCTGCCACGTCAGCATAAGCCTGGGTGGGGGGTGCCTGCTCCGCTGCGGGACTGTGTTCAGGGCAAGGCAAAACTCGCTGTCTCCAACCCAGGCTCATGCCTAGGACAGTTCAGCCTCCTGTATTCAGGCCTTTTTGTTATGTGTGGACCTAGGTCCACCAAGAACTGAATCCTTGGGACAGCTCCTGATAAGCCAGGGATGGGAGTGCAGGACCAGGGTGCCAAGGGAGGACCTAGGGCCTCGTCCACACACCAAGAGCTTGATTGTTACGGGGGAATGCAGCTCTCAGTGAAAGGAAGAGTAATTTCTCCAGCAGTCGCATGGAGGCATTGACCATCAGAGCTGAGGAGCTGGGCTCCAGGGCAGAGCAGAGCACGGAGTACGGGACAGGTGGCTGCTGTCTGCACCAAGCGACTACATCTCAGCCCCGAACGGCAATAACCGAGCCTCCAAGTCAAGCCTGGCAGTCCCTTCCTGCTCCCCTAATATCTGTCTTGGCTACAGGAAGAGGATCTTGGAGATGAAAAGTGAGAAAGAGAGAAGCTTTCAGGTTTCCAGCTGGGAAAGAAGGCACCATTCTTTTCCCTGATCTACTCAGCCTGGGTGGAGAGAACTGGGGGTGGAATTTGGGGAGATGAGGTTGGAGCCGGGTTGAGGGGTCCTCTGAATGGGCCTGTGCAGTAGGGAGCTGATCCACACTGGAAAGTGCAGTGTGGAGAGCTTTGTTTAGCAAGTGGCTACATCCCCCACACCCCCTACACCCCTGCACCCACACCCCCCTACACCCCCACACACTAACATTAAATAAACCCAGGGGTTGGGAGTGTAGAGAGCTCCCTCCAACCCCCCACAAGGAGGAAGGCTTTTATTTGTGTTCATTTTTTTCGGTTCACCCTGACTTGCACTATCTTTGGGAGAAACAGTCACTTCCACGGGCCCCCCCAGGGAAACCTGGATAAACAACAGGAGTTTCGGTTCACTGGCCAAACCGAACACATTAAAAAAAAAAAAAGAATAGCCTCCCCCCTCCCAGTCCCAGAGAGACCTGAGAAAGCAAAACTCCCCGCCTTTTTCCCCCCCTTGAGAAATCAGAATATCTTAAAAAATCAATTTGGTTCAAACCAACCGTTCAGTTTGTCCAAACTGATTCAGTCTGTAGCTTTTTCAGCCTTTTTGAAATGTTTTTAATCACAGGGAAGTCTCTTTAGAAACCAAACGTCCGTTTGAATTGGCAGGCGTGAAATGTGTCATTTTGAAAATGGCAAAATGAAGCCTTTTGACTTTTGGGAAGTTTATTCCAGAGTTCACAAGTCACTGAAATCGAATTGAATTCACGGGCTGTTTCGGCTGACCCAGAACTGCATTTTGGATGGCAAAAACAAGTTTTGGCTTGGAAGATGTTCCCAGCCCCTCTTTGGCGGGATGTGGGTGAGGGGAGGGTGCCAGAAAGGGGTGACCAGTGCTTAGTGGGCTCTGCGTCACCACAGATCACTGAGCTGAGCAGTTACTCTTTTTTGCTATGCCTAGAAGTCACGACAGGAGAAAATATTATGTGGGGGAGCTGACCTCTGTCCCTCCCTCCTGCAGGGCCATTGCAGGGTCAGTGCGCGCTGGTGCTGTACACCGCAGCGGTGGAAGAGCACGCGGCAGAGACGCTGGGCACAGCAAAGGAAATCTCTCTCTGATTGGCTGCCTGCCCCACTGTCCCACCTCTTGGAGAAGGGCAGCCAATCAAGACTGCTGAAGAAGGCAGGCAGAGGTTCCCCCCCACCCACTGGCACAAGAGCCAATGGTGTTGGTGTTGGCACAGGAACAGAGAGGGTGCCACACTCCCGCCTCTTCCCATGCACCACAGGCCAGGTCCCCTGTCCCTTCCCCTGTCCCTGTCCTCCATGCATCATCTCTCCATAGAAGGGGAAGAGGAGACCCCTGCTGCAGCCCACCTGGGCCTGGGGGATGTGGGGGGCAAGCATCCCAGCTGCCACAAAGATGGAGCCGGGGGGTGAGAACCAGGGATCCTGGTTTTCTCTGTTAAAAAGAAATCCAAAATTCTCTGATTTAAAAAAAAAAAGCCAAAAATCCACATTTTCCCATGATTAAAACAAAACACCATATCAAGCCAAATAATAAATAGCTTTGGTTTAATCACAGAAAAATGTGGATTGCAGGGGAGGGGAGTCTTTAGCAAAGCAAACCAGGATCCCTGGTGAGAACTAACATGGAGCAGACGTGATGTGGGAGCTGGGGGACAGGATCGATCTTGGTGAGGGGAGATAAGGGGCCCTACCCGCACATCACGTATTTTGGACTCCTTTAAAGCACTGATGGGGCCAGGTGTTACAGGGAGGGATGCATTGGAAATGCAGAATGATAAAGAGGCAGGTGGGGTAAAAGGAGAGTGTTAGACTTTGCCCTAACCGCATGGCCCAGGTCACTCCAGCAGCTATGGAGCAGCACGGAAGTGGTGCAAAACTGGGACTGCAATCTTGATTCCTGGATGAGATGATCCAGCGTTCCCTCCTGCTGCCAGCTTCCCAGGGGAAAGGGGGAACAACAGGCAGGGCTGGTGCTACTTAAGTGGTGCTTTCTTCTCTGCCAGTGGCAAACATAGCACTAGAACTTGCTGAGCCGCTGCAGGGCAAGTAGTCATTCTAGCTCCTAGAAAGTGCTGCTAGATCAGGGGTGGGCAAAACGCGGCCTGCGGGCCGGATGCGGCCCGCCAGGCCATTCTATCTGGCCTGCGGGGCCCTTAAAAATTTTGAAAATTAGTATTTATCTGCCCCTGGCTGCCTATCATGTGGCCCTCGATGGCTTGCCAAAACTCAGTAAGCAGCCCTCCACCAAAAATAATTAACTGCCCCTGTGCTAGATGATGATATCTCATCGAGGGCTCTTTTGAGAGGCCCAGTGAATGAATCCACGATCTCATCGACCCTAATGGGAATTTTGCAGGAGAAAGAATGGCTGAGGTGAACAAAGCCATAAATAAATGCTGGTTCTTATTCATTTCGCAATTATTTGACATATTATTAGCAGCTGGAGGCCCCAGTTCTGGTGCTGGGTGTTGCTCAAAGACATAGCAATAGACATCCCCTATACTGAAGACATTGCCATCTGAACTGATAAGGGATGGGAAAAAGAGGGGAAGAGGTGGGTTTACTCCATTTTGCAGGTGGGAAGGCTAAGGCACATGATGATGAAATGACTTGCCCAAGACCTCATAGGGCATGTATGGCAGAGCATGGAACTGAACATGGCTTGCCTATATTTGGCTGTAGCCCTAAACTATGAGACCATCCTCACCCCCATGAAACAGCTCCCAGCTTTCCTTTTCTCATCGTGCTGCAAGAGGAGCTTGGGACAGGGTGGCTGTGACATGGATTTTTAAGAGGAGTGGCAGGATCTTGTTAAAAAAAAAAAGGAAGAAAGAAAAGTTGTTGTTTTTTTATTGTTGTTGTCCTTAAATCATAATTAAACCCCCATTTCCAGCAGAGACCACTTGTTTTAAATTTCCTGGCTAAAGTGATGTAACAGCTGTGCCTGATGCAACCCCATGTGGAATGCATCATTCAGGAAATCAAAAACAAAAATGGCTTTCTGTCCAAATATTCTGCATATCTCCCTCCCCCCCGGCCCACTCCCACCCTCCCTGCAGCCCCCATTCCACAAACCATGTTCCAGGGCTTATTAATCACCTCTGATTCAACTGGCTCTCTTGTGCAAGGGTTGCCAGCTTACATGCACGCACACCCATACATGCACACGCTCATCTCCGCGTTGGGAGGACCGTCCAGTGCCGAACGCACATGCACAGGCATGAAACACATTGGCGGCCCAATGCACTGCATACTGCAGCAGTGCAGCACTGGGGAGAGAGCCGCATGGCTCCGCAGTCCCAGCCCTGCTCCGTTTCTAGCAAATGCACTGATCTGGGCAGTCTCGGTGCAGGGGGCAGCTGTCTTAATTAAATGAGCAGGGGACTTGTGGGGATTTTTTTTCTCTGAGTGCTGTAAGGATTGGGGGTGAGTCTGTCCCCAGTGTGTGAAGGCCTCCAGCAGATGTGGGCTGGGGTTTTCAGAGGCTCCTTAAAAAGCCAGGCGTGCAAATGCCTTTGGAATTCAGTGGGCTCCAAACTGTTTCAGGATCTTTACCAAATCCCAGCCTTGGGGCTCATCGTCACAGCAGAATCACTACGTGGCATGGCTCCATTGGTCATGTCAGCTGTGGCCAAGGCCAAAGTCTATTTTTCAGCTTTTAATTCATTCACTAAGATCATGTTTTGAAGGCAATAAAAGGTTCTCTAAAAGCTCTGGGCGGACCCAGCCACGCATGGAATAGAAACAGAAAGTCCGATGGGCTTTTCAAGCATACTTTCCCCTCATTTCCCATCCCCTCACCTCTTCCTCAACTTCCTCTCTGTGGACGAGAGTGGTGTGACAGCTAAATGAATTCAGTGTCAGTCAGAGAGAGGTGGGAGAACAGTTGTCTGTTCGTCTGTGGATGTAGTACAGGCAGCCTCCAAGCTTGCTCCATCATCCCCTAACAGTGTCCAGGTTCCCCTCGCCAGCCACTGGCGTTAGGTTCCCGAAAGTTCCCGCGGTTGGCAAAACCGTGGTTGGCGAGACAAAAGGCGTATGGGGAAAATGGCAGGTGGAGGGCTGATGCGTGGCCACAGAAAACTGTGGCTACTCAAAACTGTATACTGCGGTAGCCAAAATGGTATATAGAATATTAAGCGTGGATACTCAAAACCGTGGTTGGCAAAACCTGGGCCTCAATCTCTCCCTGGAGGGAGCAGGTCAAGGGACAAGAAGGAATCTCCATTTCTCTAGCCCTGTGATTCTCACCCAGGGTGATGTGGGTGCTATGAGAAAAGGGTACCACAATATTAGCACTGTTAGGTGTGCAAACACCTACACGTGATTCACAAGAGAAACCCAGAGGTTTCAAATAAGAATCCAGTGTGTCAAAACCCTTCTGACCTGCCGTGGTCTTTCCGAGTCCTTTGCAGAAGAAGAATTGCTCTCTTATTTTTCTGTGATCGAGAAACAAGTGAAAGCTCAGAGCTGGCATTTTCCAAGGGGCGTCTGGAGTCCAAAAACTGCTTTAGCCCACTCAGGTGATGGCTTCTTGGCTGAATCTGCCACCACCCTTCCCCCACTTCTCTGCACCACATTGATGCAAAGGGAAAAAATAAAACCCCTTGGATATTTGGAGACCTCCCTTCCCCTCCCCCCTTTCCTGTTCATCATGGTTCCTTTGAAGAGCTCCGGGTCTATTCCAGCCTGCTCTGCTCTGGTGGGGCTGGGACAGCGGGGAGGAAATCTGCCTGCTGGGCCCGGCTCTTTCGTCCCCCGCCACCCCCTTGCAGCTCTGAGCAAATCTGCCCTTGAAATCAGGGTGATTCAAAAGGAAAGAGAGAGGAGAAGAAAAAAAAAGAGAGAAAGGAGAATTTTAAAAAAAGGTTGCACTGGGAAATAAAAAGTCAGCGCAGAGGTATTTCAGCAGCATGGGCTTGGAATGTCTGACTCACAGCTGTGACTAAATGCAAATATGAACTCTCTAAAGTCGCCAGGATAGGAGAGAGAAACCAGGCTAATCTGGGCTAAATAAGCTTTCCTTATGAGGGTCCTGCTGCCCTCCAGACAGACCCCTGTTGTTGTCCCCCCCCCCCCAAATTTGCAATACCCAAGACTCCTCCTTTTTCAGCCCCATAAAACGAGGGGGACCCCTGGGCTGCTTCCCCTCCCTCTGTCCCCCCTACTCTGTGACACTCCAGCTATTTCCTCTCTGCTGTCCCCGTGGAAATAGCTCAGGCATCTTAGTGCCTGGGAGGGACTGGCGAGACACGGGGAGCAGGACGTCACTCTTCTTGAAAGGTCATTGGTGTCCTCCTGTGGCAGTGAGCCTTCCACGGTGACGTTTCTTCTGGATCATTTGTGCACGTGCATCATCCAGGACAGGGGTGTCAAAAATATGGCTCACAGGCTGTGGAGCCCCATTGTCCAGCTCCTGGCACTGCCCTTGGGCCTGAATTGACTGGGAGGGGTCTGCAGGCAGGGCCCAGGACTCCGGCCACAAGTGGAGCTCCACGATGCTCCACAGGTGTGCAAAGCAGGTCCCAGACCAGCTGGAGCAGGCATCATATGTGACATGCACCCTGGAGTGCTGTGTGTGGCACAGATCCTGGAGTGGCCAAAACAGGTGCGGAGGACAGCGCAGTCCATCCAGGGTGGGCACTGTATACTGCGGCGCCCACTCCAGCCCGTCTGTGAGCCACGCTTCAAGCAGGACCTGCCCTGGACAGACTGCACTGCTGGCATTGGTGGGGGGAGGGCAGGGGGATTTGGGATCCATGGACCTGGTGGCCCGATTCGGACCATGGACCAGCCCCACATCACTCATCCGGTCCACAGGGCCAAATGAGTTTGACACCCTGATCTAGGAGAATGAGCAGAGAGCCTGTTTCCCCATTGCTCTGCTTATCCTGCAGTGGTTTACAGCAAGACACAGTACGTATAATACATTGCCAGGCCAATGTGGTGGCATATTTTTTCGAGTAAGTGGGGTTTATATTTGAAACATTGCACTGGGACCCCAGGTTGAATTTCCATCTCTGCTATAGGACCACCATGTAACTTTGGCCAAGTCCCTTCACTTCACTAGGTCTCAATCCTCATCTATAAAATGGGAATAATAATACAGTGAAACCTAAGATAGAATCACATATGACGGAGAAAAAGTTGCAACTTAGACAGGTTTCCTTATAGGGTGAGCATCACAGCCAGGAAGGCATGCTAATGCCGGGAACATAATTTTCTGAGTTGTGCGGGTTTCTGGCATATACAGCTTCCTTCTTAGACAGGTTTCACTGTATTCAAATTTTCATCTCCTACTGTCTATTTATATTACAACCTTGCCATGACAAAGATTGTCTCTTACTTCCACACCTGGCACAATGGAGCTTTAATCTCAGTTGGGAGGTCTGAGTACGTCCATAACACAATGTAACTGTTTTCTACCCATTTAGCGCTGGGATAAATGATTACATAAGGAGCATGGAAGGATCAGGCCCAGGTAAACTATTTTATGTGATGCTTCTTATACATATTTGGAATAAAATACAGCAGTCACTACTAAAAAGTTAATATGTGGCCATGATTATCACACAACAGTACACATGATAGCAGCTTTTCTAAGTACAGGGTAATATTAGGCTATCTCAAATAGCACCGTATCATAGCCTCAGCAAACAGGGACTTTACACCTGTATATTAGAAGTATTATTCTACTTTGCCGTGATAACCTGGAATCGTGCAGTAAGACTATCAGATGCTATTGTGCCTAGAAACCTTGCTGCCATACTTCTGTCTCATTTAATACAGCACTGCCCTACTCTCCAAGCAAAAGAAGAGATCAAAAATATCAATTACACTTTGACAGAAATTTGGGACGGGTCAAAATATTTTTACATTGCTCGTGAAGCTAAATGAAAACAGATTTATTTTTTTGTGCTGAAAACTTTTTTTGTTTTGCATTCAGCTTTTGGAAATTTCATTGGAAAATCTCAAAGGAAACGACCATTTTCTGGAAAATGCTCCTTTGCCTTGAAATGCCAATTTTCGGTGGGAGAAAATAAAAAAGCGGCAATAAAACATTTTTCAACCCACTCACACAGGAATTCTCCCCCTGCAGTAGGTTCTCACTGTAGAATTATGTAGTAATGACATGACAGCCATTCATAAATTCAATCATTGTGAGGCTTCAAGGAATTTAATCTAACCTCCTACCTAAGACAGGCCCGGGAACCACCGTCAGTGATTTCTGTTCCCCTTTGGCAGATGGGACTTTTCTCAGAAAGCCACAGAGGGCTGAAGCGGTGGAGAACCCACTGTGTATCCCTATGAATTCTTCCCATGGCTAGTCCTCTTCCCTGATGATATCTATCACATACCCACAAATTTATTTGGCTTTTACTGGATCTTGTTTTTTCTTCCTGCTACATTGGAAAGTCCTCTGCTGCGAGGACTCTCCTCCCCATGTCTGTACCCCAAGACAGTGTTGTAGACACGACTCGTCTTCCTCTTTGATAAACACAATAGGGCACGCTCATTTAATATCACCCATAAGAGACTTTGAATCACTCTCATGGCTCTCTCCTGACCCCTCTCTAATTTGTCAACCTCCCTGCCATTGTGTTGGCCTGTGTTTGTTCTCTAAAGTCCTACTCTTTCGGGACTGTGCATTGTTCCCTGTGGAGCCTGAATCCCTGGGAGTCTGAATACCTGCAGGTGTTATTCTCGGGAATTTATTCACACAGAACAAATAAAACACTTCAGACAACGGCAAGGGCCCGGCTACTCCAGTTGTACAATGTGCGTGTGACCGTGTGCAAGGTACCTAAGATCTGATAGCTAGTACATGCTGTAGCACTCCTTGAAACAAGGATTGATCCTTCAGATCCAAAGGACTTCAGACCTATATCCCTACTATGTCATCTTCTCAAACTCTTCAAATGCCTTCTATTAAACCATGTGTCACCAGTTGTCAAAGAACACCTAATCCCCAAGCAAGCTGGCTTCTGCCAGGGAAATCATACACTGGTCAAGTATGAAACATCATGCAACACATCAAAGATAGCTTTGACAAAAGAATGATAACTGGTGCCATATTTGTACATCTGTCAGCAGCTCATGACACCATAAGCCATTGGAGGCTCCTTGCAAAAATAGATGATATGATGAAAGATTACCAACTTCTATGAATAATGCAATCCTTGCTAGAAAAATCAATGATTCGGCATCAAATTATGGAAGAAGCAGAGCCAATGAGAAAAAAAAAAGGAATGGCCTACCTCAAGGGAACATAATTGCACTTATCCTATTTAACATTTTCATTGATGATCAACCAATTTACCCAGGCATAAGAAGTTTAATTTATGCAGACGATTTGTGTATGACTAGCCCAAACTAAGAACTTCATCCATGTCAAGGCCAGATTGGCATCAGTGTTTAATGGGTTGTTGGACTATTATGTCAAAAATCAACTATATGCCAATCCAAATAAAACATAGTGGGCGCATCTACACGAGATGCTTCAAGTGCAGCAGACTAATTCTACTGCGCATTAGCATGGTGAGCAAAACCCATGCTAATAAGCTAATGCACAGTAGATTTAGTCTACTTCATATTAACAGCACAAGAAGACTGTTTGCGCTAATGCACAGTAGTGCCAATTTATGGCACATTAATACGGTGCATTACGTTAGTACCTGTCATTATAGGTACTAACTTAATGTGCCCTAATTATGGCACATTAATGAATATGTGGACATGCCCAGTTTAGTCTTTTCCATCTTTGAAACCAAGATAAAGTTAAGTGACTCAACCTAACCTGGAATTGAATGACTCTCTCTCACTGTCCAAATCCTATCTATTTGGGAGTGACAGTAGATTGCATACTTTTGTATAATGCACACGTAGAAAAGACAAAGTGCAGTTAGTTCTCAGAACAGCATATTAAGAAGCTCATCAAATCCGAATTGGGGGGGAGAGGCAATCCAATGTTACAAACTACTGCATTTACACTTTGTTATTCAGCAGCTGAGCAGTAGCAAGTAAACTAGAATGCACCCGGCAGATTGAAGATAAGAGGTACCCACTACATGGCCACATTGCTACCCCAAGTAAACTAAAACCATGGAAAAGTTTCCACTCTGCCATGCAGCTGCTGGATGAACCACCAAGAATCACATGAATGCAAAGATGGCAATCACGACAGAGATGACCCACAAGGGAGTTCGGATGAATATCAAATCTGCCGAATGCTCAGCAGGATTGGCCAACATGGAGAAGCTTGAACCGCCTCTGAACAGGGATCAGTAGGACAGATTGAGCAATAGTACGTGGCTGTTTTGGGGCTCAAGTTTGAACATGGTCATAGGACATGAGAAGAGAAGCTGCCCAAGACAGTATAACACAAAAGTCCTCCTTGCCAGCATCTAGACCTGGAAGGCTGCACATCTCCAGTCCAGTGGGTCCAATGGGACACATTAGCAGCACATGGCCGGGAGAGGAGGAGGGGGTTGACATCCCCACTCCAGACTCATATGTGACAATGATTTTGTTGATCGTTATGGATCTGGTTAGCATCCTGCATCCACAACTTTCATCTTCCATGATCAGCCCCAGGAACCAGGCAGAATGTTTGTTCCTATGCTCCAAACATGGAGCAGTAATTACTGAGTGCTGCCTTCTCCAGCACGTTACCACTGGAGCAAGCAGTCAGGGCTAGCCAGGGATCCACTGCTCCTCTCTGCTTCACATATCACATCCTCAGTACAGAGATAATGACCACGAGGTAGGGCAGCTTAATTATGTTGTGTTTGCAAAGTACTTCAAGAAGCTTGGAAGGGTGACAATAAAACATGATGTATTTGATTCCCTCTTCCCATTACCTTTATTTATACCTATGCAAAGTGCATCCAGACTCTCTCTGGTACAGGTGAATGAAGCATCCTGCCTAAGCAGTTTCTTCACTGTCAGGGCCCCCAGCACAATGGGAAAGGGAAGAGTTGTGTCCTATTTATGAACTAGCAAGGCATCTTAAAGGAGAGTTCATGAATGGGACTGACCAACTACAGTGAGCCACCTATTTGCATTTATGCACTGAATAGACTTCTTTTCTTGACCATGCTGTAGGTATCCAGAGCCTGTTGTTGTCGGCAGTCCCTCAATATAAGGATGACAGTCTTCCAGGAAACAGGGGAGTCATTGGTGAGTTGACAGATGATTGAGGAGGCTGAGCCAAGATTTGCATGTTTGACTGTGGATGTGGCAAATAGTTCTGGGAGGAAGGGGTAAATCCTGGTGACTTCGGGTCACAGCCCTTTCCCTTTGTCTCCCACCTCCAGAGAGAGGCAAGTTTCCTCGAAATAATCAATGCCCTGTCATACATCATGGCACCATGGGGATGATTCAGTGCTCACGTTTCCCAGGTATTGATGCTGATATTGCATTTCTTCAGGTTGGCCTTCAAGGTGTCCTTGAATCTCTTCTGTCCATCTCTAGAGTGGTAACCGTTGCTGAGTTGGGAGCATGGGACTTGTGTTGGGGCTGCTTGTCAGGCATCCTTATGACATGTCCTGTCCAATGGAGCTGGTGCTGTATGTATAACATGGCTTCAATGCTGGTGGTGTTTGCTTAAGCCAAAATTCATTGTCTTGTCCTTCCAACTGATGTGGAGGATTTTCTGAAGACATCGCTGAAGGTAACAGTCCAAAGCTTTCTGGCGTTTCTGATAAAATCATAGACTCATAGAAAGAAAGAAGGACCGGAAGGGACCTGTAAGATCACCAGGTCTGGTCCCCTGCCATAGTTTCACATCCATACAACAGGGGAGGGATTACAGCAGCCTGGTAGATGAGAATTTTGATTTGCATCCTGATATTATGATTATTGAAGACAGTTTTGAAGACAGCGCTGGCAGATTTTACAGAGCCTGTACCGGCCACTCACTCTCCTGCTACACTCACATTCTCCCTACCTTATTCTATAATCCTAACCCCGCCATGGAGAGGCTTTTTCAGGTGACATCACAACCCATGGGGGCAGAGTTTGAGTCACCAGGGAATTAGATGCCTAGGAACACACTAGTACCCACTTGGCGGTGGAGGGGAAGTTTATAGCCTGCGTGAGAGATTACTTGGAAGTATGACATGTTGGAAAATGAATGACTGTAAAACAGCTGGAGCAGGAGGGACAACAGGGGAAGGGTCACTGTCCTGTATGCAGTCTTATCCTGAGGACAGTGTCACTGTCCTGCCTAGGAGCCTGCTGCCATTGCTGGACTTAGCAAAGTTTGAAGAGAAGCATGAGGACTTCCAGTTCCCTATGACTTGCAGCTGCCTTCCCTGCTCACCCCCATCATGCAGCTCCCAGGTTCTCAGGAGTTCCTCCAGAGACCTGCATGTGTACCTGCCTGGCTTTGCCTCACTCACCCACCACCTCCTCCCAGCTAATAATAAATAAGTACTAATCCTCTGTTCTTACCTGCCTGGGAGTAAGGAGAAAAGTACTGTCATTATCTGACTGATGAGGAAACCATGATACAATGATATGACTTGGCTTGCTCTGGGTCATGATGCAAGTCCTGACTCCCGTTCCAGGCTTGCAGCACTGGATGACCTCAATTTCCATGTGGGTGATGATTCTTCTGCACTATTTTGGGATATTGTGGCTATTGTGACAGCCTTGGGATGTGTCAGCCAGGTACTGGCAGATTCATCGCAGACAACTGGCCACCTTAGATTTGGTGTTTGGGCAGGGCTTATGGTTGAGATCAACTAATAGCCAAAGACCAGGCCTGGGATCAATCACTTACTGGGATCAATCATTACCCAGGGATTAGGTTGGGATCCAGTCATTGGACAGGGGTTAGAGTTCATCATAGACTGAATAGCATGTCCTGGAATGGGAATCTTAAAATCATAGAAAGTTAGGGTTGGAAGGGACCTCGGGAGGTCATTTAGCCCAACCCCTTGCTCAAAGCAGGACCAGCTCCAACTAGATCATCCCAGCCAAAGCTTTGTCTAGCTGGGTTTTGAAAACCTCCAAGGATGGAGCTTCTACCACCTCTCTGGGTAACCTGTTCCAGTGTTTTACTTCCCTCCTAGTGAGAAAACTCTTCCTAATATCTAACTTAAACTTCCCTTGCTGCAACTGGAGCCCATTGCTCCTTGTTCTGTCATCTGCTCCCACTGAGAACAGCCCAGCTCCATCCTCTTTGGGATTTGAACTCTGCAATTAAATCCCCCATCAGTCTGCTCTTCTCTAGACTAAATAATCCCGATTCCCTGAGTCTTTCCTCGCAAGTCATGTCCCCCAGCCTCCAAACCATTTTCGTTGCCCTCTGCTGGACTCTCTACAATTTGTTCGCATCCTTTCTGTAGTGGGGGGGCCCAAAACTGGACACCATACTCCAGATGTGGCCTCACCAGTGCTAAATAGAGGGGAATAAACACCTCCCTTGACCGACTGGCAACACACCTAGCAATGCAGCCCGGTATGCCATTGGCCTTCTTGTCAACAACGGCATGCTGCTAGTTCATATTCAGTTTATTGTCCACTGTAACCCCTAGGTCCTTTGTTCCAGAGCTGCTGCCCAGCCAGTCGGCCCCCAGCCTGCACCGGTGCATGGGATTATTCCATCCTAAATGCAGGACTTTCCACTTGTCCTTGTTGAACTGCATGAGATTCCTCTTGACCCAATCCTTCAGTTTGTCACGGTCACTCTGAAGTTATGGCTCACTTCTCAGATTAGGGCATAGGGCCTAGTTTGAGGATGTTTCCTGAAACCAAATGGGTGCTGAGTATTCCCAGAAGACCTTAGGAGAGAATATTGTCCTCCACCAAATGATCCAGCTGCTGGGGTGGTAGGACTTTATTTTTTAGCCCAGTTAGTGATTAGGTTTGTCCTCACAGGTCACACTTGTTTGCAGGTGCATGTTAAGGCCAGAGGGAGGGAGCTGAGAGCACCAGTGGAGGAATCCCCAGCTGAAGATGGCTGTTTGCAATCATACTGGTGGCTGTGCAGGAGGTGAAGGATATGTTCTACCTTCTCCAAAGCAGCCCAGGGTCTCCATACCAGGGTGTGTTTCAAAGGAGGAAAAGCCCACTCAGAGCTGCTGTCACACAGGCAACAAATTGCCAACCCCGCAAATCAGGCTTGACAATTTTTGAGATCAGCTTTAACTAATATTCAAAACAAAATGACTGTGTCAAGTTCTCTTCATTTCCTCTCCAGGGTTGTAGCATTTGGACAACTTGTTTTCAACCTTTTCCACGAAACCTGGAAATGTCATTGCAAGGTGGATTTTCAGGTAATAGCATGATTCCAGGAGCTGGGCATTTAAGAAAAGACACCAAATATCATGAAACTGGAAATGAAATTGGAAGGAATGGTAACGCTATCCTTGTACTGGAGAGTGGTGCAAAGCTCAGGTCTAGGATTAATGGGAATAAATCAACAAAGGGGGAAAACAGGCTGATAGAAAGGTGTTGGATCAGTATAACTATGTCAGCTAGGGGTCTGATTTCTGTTTTGCTATATTATATTGGTGCAGCTCTGGAGCAGACCCAGTTGTACTGGGGTAGAGGTGCATCACATTGGCACAGATTAGTCCCTTCCCACACAGAGATAACTAAAGCAGCATAAAGCACCTTTTTATCAGTCCAACTCTGTCCACAACAAAGAAGCCGTATGGCTCAAACTGGCCAACCTTTCTGCGTACAGCAGCCCACAGTGGCAACAGCAGCAACAACCATGTGCTGGCCATCTCATCCATAGATCCCACACTACAAAAGCACACAGTGTCATCATGCTCCTTTTACAGCTGGAGAAATTATGCCCTGGACAAGGTAAGCAATTTGCCCACAGTTACCCAGAAGGTCAGAGCAGAGCTGGGAATGGAAAGCAAGGCCCACTCCATTGCTCTACCCACTAACTCACGATGGCAATACCAAGTACCTAAGGGAAAATACAGGGGGCACCAGTGCTGAATAGAGAGGAATAATCATTTCCCTTGACTGACTGGCAACACAGTATGCAGTCTAGTATGCCCTTAGCCAAGGACACAGCCAAAGTGCCATTACCTAGAACCCCTTCACCACCAGGCCCTGGAGTTAGCTATTCTGCAGGGAAAGTTTGGGAGTGGAGTGGCCCCTGCTCTGAGCCAGGCCAAACCAGAGACAACCCAGCCCTGGGGCTCCTCTAAATATTTTGTTAGGAGCAAAGGTTTTGAAATGCAAAACATGGCTGACCAGGCACTGAATGGCAGGTGAGTCTGCGAGCGTCCTCTCAGCCAGGAGAAGCAGTGTTCACGTTATAGTCAGGCAGCGTCCCCTTGCCCCTTCCACAGCACTCTTAAAAATCACTAAAGATGTGAAAAGAGGCCAAGATGCAGCCTGTCATCCCCCCTACACCTCCCCACCAACCATCTGAGCCCTGATCCAGACCCCACCATGTTTTCCCCCTAACCAGACATCATGCAGCCACCTGCCAACTCCTCTTGACAAGCTATTACAGCCCCTGGGGCCAGAGTATTCTAGAGAGAGGGGCCCTGACAGCATCCCTTCCCCTTTTCTAGCCAGGGGGAGTCAAGCACAGGGGTGTCTTCTGCAGCCACACAGTACTGGGGGGGAGGCGCAGCTGCCAGAGGCAGGCCCTGAGTCACTGGGGGACTTGGTGGCCAAAGCCAACACCCTGAATACCACTTAGGAGTCAATGGGCACCCAAATAGGACTGCTTGGAGCACAACCTCCAGGGAAGAGAGAGGGTGGCTTTGTGGTCACGGTGCCAGCTGACACCTCAGAAGAGCTGGATTCAATTCATAGCTCTGCTACTGATTCCCTATGTGTCCCTTGGCAACTCACTTCATCCTCAGTGTCTCTCAGTCTCCATCATGTGGCATGTGATAAATAACCCCTCACTACTGTGCTGGGGCACTGTGAGGCACTATACTACAATGCTGGGGGCCCTAGAGGCAGCTGCAGGGGAGGAGAAAATCCTCAAGGGGGATTTTGTGTATTTTGTGTGTAAGTGTAATCATGGGGCAGTGCCATGCTGCCTGGGGAGGCTGCCTGACAAGCACCTTGCACTTATATGTCTCTTCCCAGCTGTAGGGCTCTGCTTTCCAAGCACAGGTGAGCACAATTATATCTCAGTTCACAGATGGGAATACGAGGCAATGATTTGCCTGAGGATGTATGAATGCAAATCCCCCAACTCCCGTACTTGCACACTAGCCATTAGACCAGACTGCCTCCCCCTCCCATCCCAGGAGCTCACTGAGTCTTCTCCCTCTCAAACTTGTGCAAACATTTGCATTATTGTGTGTAGCACCTACAGGCCTCACCTCAGACCAGGGACTCTGGATAGAGGCTGCATGTATACAGATTAAGAGACAGCCTTGGCTCCGAAGGTTTACAGTCTAACCAGGTGAGAGAAATCAGAGGCTGGAGAAAGGAAGAATTATTAGCCCCATTTTGGAGGCACACAAAGATTTAGTGGGCTGCCTAAGGTGTTAGGGACAACCAGGGTCTGAACTGAAACCTCTTGGTCCGCAGTCAGGTATTATTACAAAATCATCCTTTCTCTGTATTTGCAAACTCTCAATCCAGTGGGCTCCCCAGAGCAGGAAGCAGATTGGATGGCATTTTTAAGGGAGGGAGGGGAACATGAGAAACCCGTGTGATTATGTCGACAGAAAGTTTCTCCGTTGCTGGCAAGCCCTTGGCTTGGATGGCCCTCTTCACGGAGGGAGGCGAGACTGTCAGAAGCAATTGCACAGCTCGGTTGCTATGGTAGGTGGGGGGGGTACTCCATTTCCCAGGAACAGTAAACTGGGCTAACGAAAGTGCAAAGAAGCATCTGTTCCTCCTGATGGGAATTCTGTAGAATAGATCGCGTTCTGTAGCAGCTAGAGCTGTCAGAGACACTTGGCTGGCGCGTTGCAGCACAGACCTCAGGGAGGCTTATCTTACACTGTGATGGAGTTGGAGGTTGTTGGGATTTGGGCCGGGTACCTCTTGTTTTCAGTGGATTTCCATTGTGTCTGCTAAATGTTGTCCTGTTTCTCTGCCTTCCCCCTGGCTGCCAGCAGCATGGAGCGTCTCGGGATTTTATTACTTTCTGTTTCTTTTGCATGGAGCTGCAAACATGGAACTGCGCTAGGTGAAAGCCATTGCTGGATTGGTGTGCTGGCTCCGGCACGATTGGTCTGGCTCTTGCAGAGATAATAACTAGCGAACAAGATGTTCCCCTGCTTTCCGGTGTTAGGAACACTCTGACTAGCCGCAGCCCCCCCATTCAGACCAGGATGAGTTACAGCTAACTGGCTTCTGCTCTATAGGGGCCCCCGAGTTGAAGAGCTAGAGGCTGCTGGCAGTTGGGATCTAGACATATAGGCAGAACTGGGAAGGAGGCCCGGAGTAGATAGGAAGAGGCTGTGGAGGCTCCAGACCGAGATGTATTTTTGAGCAAAGCTGTGCAGGAGACTAGAGCTCCCAGGGGCAGACTAATGCTTTCTCTGCAGACGTTTCCTTGCTACCTCAAGCCTCGCCACACAGCTGCACAGGGTGCCTGTGCTTTCAGTACCAGTAAGAATGTGAACCTTTCTACAAATGCAGGCACGGGGTAGGGCACTGTCCGGGGACTCAGCAAAGCCAAATTCTACTCCTGGCTCTGCTACTGGCTTACATTGTGACCTTGGGCATGTTAACTTTGTCTTGGTTGCCCCTTGCAACCTTTGGCTGCTCATCCCATAAGCTCCTGGAGTCCTGGTTGTACATTGTCCAGCACAATGGGCTTTGATGATGGTTGAGGTCTTTAAGCACATTGCAACTCCCTTTGCCATTGCTAGGGCTTGTGCTGAGGCTGCATTTTGACCAAGGAGCATTCACTTTCAAATGGACATTTATGACTCCAGCTCCAAAATGGAGCCTTGGTTTTGGGTGCTGAGCTTGAACTGCCTGGATCCCCCCTGGATCCAGTCTCCAACCTTTTTAATAGGAGATCACCTTTGGCATTTAAAAGCAACCCAAGATCTACCATGCACTGACATTTCCCGCTCCCAGTGGGTAGGTCTGTGGGATGGGGAGGGGTGGGATGGGGGGCAGATCAAGGCAGAGGGAGATAAAATTATTTGGAGGCATATCTTTCAAGCGGATAAGTCCCACCTGGCCAGGGCCCCACTCAACTTACCCCTGCTCCTGCCTCTGCAGCACTGTACCTCACCATGGGGACCTCAATCTTGTCCCTGCCCCTTCCCTCAGCCATGGACTGACCTGCTGGGCTGGGGCGTGTGCGTGCATGCACACAGGTGCTCAGCCCCCCACCCCAGCCTCAGATCAACTCCAAGAGGCTCCAAGATCTACCACAAGAGGCTCCAAGATTTACCGGTGGATCGAGATGCACTGATTAGTGACCACTGCCCTAGATGCTCAGTGCTAATGGAAAACCGGACTCATAGAGAATATCCAAAACTGAAGGCTGCTTCTGAAATGTTGATCCTAGATACCAAGGCTGCTGGAGGGAGTAGAGTGTAATGGAGAGGAGCTTTCTGATACATGGATAACAGTGAACAAATGTTGGAGGAGGAATGGAAGCCAAGCTGGAATGATGTGGCTCTGGCCACACTTGTGCATATACCTGGCTGCGGTTGGGGTGAATTCCAGGGCAGCTGCATGGCACAGACACTTGGCTGGGCTGGTTTAGTCAGGGATGTTCTTGCCTTGAGCAGGAGGCTGGACCAAGTGACCTTGTGAGGTCCCTTCCAGTCCTACCTTCCTACGATCCTATGATCTGCAAGAGGGGAGGAAACCCCATGTTTGTGCATTTGCACATTTGTCCAGATGTGGGTGTTGCATTTGCATTTCAACCTGAGTAGGCTTTTGTACGTGCATCTGTGAAATGGGGGTGTTGTGTTCCAGTGTGCTCGTGTAAAGGGAGGAGTGCCTGTGTGCGCACTTCTGTGTGAGCCTGCCCACGTGTATGAAAAAGGAGTTTGTGTGGGGGCAGTCAGGGCTATGCATGTTTGGGTGTTTGGTGTGTTTTCTGGATCTGGCCATATGTTTGTGAATGTGCATGTGTTTGAGGATGCCTGTGTGAGCTGATATGTCTGGAGGTGTTTGGTTGCTTTATAAACCGGTGTGCCAACATTTGTGTATGTGCCTATGTCTGTATATATATGGATTACTGTATATGGATTTGTATTTGTGGGCATGTTAATGTGTGTATGCTCAACTGCATATTTATATCTCCCTCCTTGTGTTCATAGTGCTTGAGTCGGGCTTGAGTTTACTTGCCTATATTTAAGTCATGGTTCCTTGAGTTATGGGATTAGGTGACAATCTCAACTTCTATTTAAAAAATGTAATTTTTTAGCCCCCACAGTTGCAGAAAGAGTCTTGAAAACGTGACGCAACCCCACCCACAGTCTCAAAATCCAGCAGGAAAATACACAGGATCCTGAAGGTACTGCTTAGAAACGCTCCCAATTTTTACACCAGCCTCATGGAGTTTAAATGCTGGGGGTGTCATGTTGCGTAGTACCACTGAGCTCTCACTGTTCAGGTAAATGCCTAGCTTTCCTTAGCATCCTGTGAAACTCTTGGCCTCCATGGTGTCTGGGAGCAATGAGTTGCACAGCCTACATACAGCCTAAGAGGGGAAATAGAATTTCTTTTCATTAGCTGGCAATCCATTTCTCCTTGGTGTCACTGATGACCACCAATGTCTTTTATAAGAATGGATGAGCTGGGACATGCTGCTCACCTGCTCTCTGCAATTCATTATTCTGTGTATTTCTACCAAGTCCCAGGGCCAGATTTTGACCTGTGCTATTGGAACAGCATACAGGGACAAGAAGGAGAGTGCAGTCGGCCCAGGGCAGGCCTACGCAGCCAGTGCAGCCCACCATCCAAGCCCCTGGTATAATGGTGTATAATGGGGTTGGGCAGCTCATGGTGCATTGTTCTATGCCTTGGTACATCTGGGCTCCAGGGCAAACCACAGGTACCAGGCAGATGCTGTGAACAGGGAGCTGTTCTTACCTGGGAGTAGCCCTACAAAATGGCTTTATGCTTTTCTTACAAGCAGCCTGCTCTTTATGTCCTGTGACCCCAATGAGGCATAGAAGCTACTTCTAGCCTTGCAATCTCCTAGGGAATCTTCTCACCCTCCTCTCATTTCTGTCTCAGATGTAAGGAAGCACAGGCTGCTAGGGAATGGGGCTGGGATTTTGCATTTGTGTTCTCACTTCATTCCTCCATACTCATTCATATACTTCATTCCTCTATGCTCATTGGGTAGGGAGCCAGCCTGCTGCTCTGATTTGAGTCTGTGCACAGTCAGACTTCCTCACCTGCCCTGCCTCCACACCGAAATGACTACAGTTTGAAAACAAAACTAGCTTTGGTGCAGCTAAGAATGAGATTTGAGTTGTGTGTTTCCTGTTTTAAACAGCGAGGGATTGCATAGAGTAAGAAGCATCACAGCTTTGCTTTCCTTTTCTGTTTCCTAAAGCCTGTCTATGTGGGAAAGATTCACCTGTTCAGCTTAAACTGATTTGAAAACTGGTGTGGACACACTTATTATTTTCTTTCAAACTGGAGTATTTAATCGACTCCCATTGCCTTTTCATTTAAACCAAAATTAGGATGTCCACACAGGCATTGCGCCAATTTAATTAAATCAGTTTAAATTCCCACATTAAGCTAAGCATCCTGCTCCTGTGAACAATCCCTAAGAAAACTATTTTTTAAATACTAATGGGTGCAAGAATATCCAGCTAATAAGGAAGAGCTGAGTCTACCTCAGAGCTGGAAAAATAGGTTAGCCTCAACTTTTAGAGAAAAGCCAGTCATTTACAACCCTGAGAAAAAAAGAGGTGGGTGTTACTAACCTGGATGTTAGGGGAAATCCTCTGGCACCAACAGTTTTAACTCCTACCCATTATTTCTATTAAGTATGTGCTTTTGTAGAGCAACCTTTGCCATAGCAGCTAAGCACTGAGGTTTAATTAAATCATCTTCACGGTGAAGTTACGGTGCAACTAAAATATGATATGCAACAGTATTGCTGCAATTTAGATTCTTGCAGGCTACTACTTCCCAAAGATCTGGCCCAGGGAGGGGAAGAGGGAGAAGGAAGCGCTGCAAGGCAATTTGCAAGGAGCACCATGGTGTCACTTGTAGTACACAAAGAGCTAGAGACCTTATTGTGTTCAGGACTCAATTGCGCCGGGGGATTAAGTGCACACGGTGAGACAGTGTGACCCCAAAGAGCTTACAGACTAAACAGCCAATGGGTGGGAAAGAGGAAGGCTTCTTATCCTGGTTTCACAGATGAGGAAAATGTGGCACGATTAACAAGAATTACTCAGGAGCCCACAGGAAGTTTAGAGCCCAGTCAGGAACCCAAATGAGTCCTCATGGTTCCCTGTCTAGCACATTAAGTAGTATTGTGCCTGTAATATTTAACCTTAGTATTACTTGCTTTTCTCAAGCACCTTATGTTGCAGAGCCTGAAGTGCTCATGAGGCACGCACGTCCTGCTGATGTGTCTTTGCCCAGGAGACACCAAGAAACGGGACTGCACCATAGCATCCACATTGCAAGGAAACGGAGCGGGATAATTCAGGCCAGTTACCCCAGGAGAAGAAATTGCTGAGTGCTGCCGAACGGCCGGTTTTAAAGTAACAGGGCGCTGAGGCCTCTAAAATGAGATGCTTAAGTTTCAGGCAGGGGCGGGGGAGAGAGAAGCATGCCAAATGCCACCAGCACATCCGTGCTATAAAAAGGAAGGGGCACTCCCCGCACCCCAGGGATGACATTACGGCATCCGCTCCAACGGGGTCGATGCAGAGGCAGACCCTCGGTCCGCCCGAAGACACAGGCCTCTGACCATTTACATCAAGTGGGAGCGAACGCAACTCTGTGCAGCTCCCTGGCGGTTCACCACGTTCCAGGTGCAAACCCGAGAGATGGATTTGGCCCCGCTGCGCCTCGCCGGGCAGGCCTCGCTCAGGCAAAACTCCCATCGATCGGTCCCACTCCATTTCCTGTCTGCTGGGCCTAGCGAGCTACTGTTCAAGTGCATGTACGTGTGTGCCGGGAGGTCCCTGCCCTTCTTCCTGCGCGACCTCCCTGCCGAGCGCCCCTTTGCAGCGCACCGGTGCAAAGCACGGGGTTTCTTGGAGGGTCATTTGCACCCCAGCTCCTTTGGAAAACAACCCCGGTTTGGCTCGGCTGAGCCGCCAGGCTTGGGAAAAAGGCTGTTGCAGCTTTAACAAAATGTTCCCTGCCTCTCCCCTCCCCCCCTCTCTTTTTCCTGAAGTGATCCCACACTTTTCTTTCTTTTCTCCACCCTGCCTCTATGAATCAGCCCCAGTCAGCTAGACAGATTGATTCTCTGTTTGCCACCCAGGGCCTCTGGAGAAAAGGCAACGTTGAGGCAGGGCAGGAAAGCGGCGAGGGGGAAGGACCGGGGGCCAGCCAGGAGGAGAATGGCTTTGAGAGGAGGCGTGCAAGGGGCGGGTGTGAACTCAGGGGGAGAGAAATGCGATCACATGGTCCAACTGCTTCAGAGAAGGCGCAGCGTTGCACGCCCCTCTGCCCCATGAAAGCAGCCGGGACGAGGCTCGGATGCACTTTGCACAACTCCACGGAGCGGCCGTGCCCACCTCCAACCAGGCCGTGGTTATTCTGAAAGGCGCACACTAATCAGGGTTGTGGCAGTTCAGGACAGCTAGCCTAGTGGCTGGTGGAGGATGGCTGCGATGAAGGGGAATCTCCCCCTCCCTCCTCCACTGCTGATAAATGGGTGGGGGGAAAAACAACCCTTATATCCTTATTTTTCCCCACTTGGGAACACTAGGTGTGCAAGGTATAGAGGATTATTCAGGTCGTCTGTTTGAATGCATGCAAGCCCTTCTGCCTTTGAAGAAAATACAGTTTCCTTCAAGTTCAGGGAACAGCCAGCCACAAAACAGGAGCAACCGCCAACTGAGATCAGACAAAGTGAAAATGAAAGCATCTGTGGAACCTGCTGGATTTGAACATGGTACCTACAGGATACTGGGGAAGCCAGGGCAGCAGTCTGGAGCGCTGCAAATGAGGTTGGACATAGCTCTGTTGCTAGTGAGTGTGCTAAGCGGGCTGGTCAGCAGCAGTTAGGAGCGGTGCCCACCCATCCCTTCCCGTTCAGAACGGTTTAGAGGGCTGCGTCCAGAGTCCGTTCCACCCGAGCGCAGGAATCCAGCACCAGCTCTTCTCTTCCATCGGACACTGGCATAAACTTTATTAGATAAACTCACTTCCCGAACCCACAACAGTCGCATGTAAACTGCAGTCTTCGTTTTTGTGCCCGCCGGCGTTGAACGCATTTAACTTTGGCCCACAGTACCAGGCACTTTTACAGCCTACACGTGCAGGAAGAAATGTCACTCTACAGAGATGAGGTGACTTCACTTTCGCCCAACCAGCACCATTGATCTCATGCTTGCAATACACCCCGTTGCATCTCAAAAAGAATCCGCCAGCAGCTTTCAGCCCGTGTGGAAGAATCAATAGCAAGTGTCAGGCCCTGTTACCCAGCACTGGCAAAGGCTGGGAAACACTTGCTAATCCATGATAAGCACAAAGAAATGCCAACGGGGTCTTTAAAATTGTTTGCCAAGTGATACCAAATCAAGAGGAGGCTGCCACCCAGGATGGAGGAAGCAAGCAATGCAGGCAGATGCATCCACGCCAGCGCAGGGCAGGGTGGGCCCTTCTAGCCAGCCTTCTGCCTAATTTCAATCTCTAAGCACCTCTCTACTCCTCAAAGAGAAACCAGTACAGCCTTCACACAGGGCTGCTCTGACATTAAACCAGTGTCAAACCGCTGCACCAGTTTCCCGTCCAGCCGTTAATTCCACCAGCTCCGGGTCAAGGCTCGACAGGGGGGCACTCGCCCGGTTGCATCAGCCACAGCTTCATCCTTTGGCCTCCTCGCCCAGAAACGAAAGGGCCGCTCATAGCTCCTGCTCAGTCCAGCGGCCTGTTATGCTACAGAGAAAGCAGAACTAGAAAAGAAGACTCCCTGGATGCACTGTAGCAATGAGAAAAGAGGATACAAATCGTGTCACAAGTGCATCTACCTTCCTTCGGGCACCCTGGCTACAGCAGGTGGCAAACTGCACGTGTGGGCCGACTTTCAGTATCCACCTCTTGGATACAAAGTGCAGCTTTTTCAGTACTGAGAAAGGGCGGCAGAGGGAGACCCGGAAATTAAGGGGGCAGATGGAGAACTAGGGTTGCAGCGGATCTGCAGGGATGGATTCAGCGCCGCGCACCACCAGGCACACGGGCCCTGCGGCGGCTGCAGAGGCTCCGTGGGGGCAAACACTGCTCCAAAGCGTGGAGAGAACAGAGCCTCCCCCCGCGGGGACCAGCCTGGAGGGGCGGGCCAGGCCCGACAGGTGCTGCCGGCAGCTGCGGGAGCTCCGCGCCGGCGGGGCGGCCCGGGAAGGTGCGGGCGGGAGACGCCAAGCAAAGCCCTGCAGCCGCCTCCGCCTCGGCAGCGCGGGGGTGGGCGGGAGCCGGCGCTGGGTGGCCGCCCCGCCTGCCACTCCCGGCCACGGCGCCCTCCCGTTGCCCGGGC
>NW_005842226.1:924508-935213 GCF_000455745.1 Alligator sinensis
GGACCCCGTGGGGGAGGGGGGGGTTAATGTTTTCAAAGTTGCTTTAAAAACATGGCAAGATGCACAAAAGAGGCGAAAGCAGGGGCTTGGTTTCTTTGCTGGCTTGTAAGTCCCCTCTTTTATTTTATGGTGGCAACGGGGTTTCACGGGCTGGGCTGATTTCGGCAATTTCTTCAGCTCCGCTGAAATGCGAGGGGTGAGCGAGCTCGCGCTTCCTCCCAGGGCTTTGGAACAGCGCAGGTTTATAAAGGGTTTTTTTTGTGATTAATGAGTTAAATTATTGGCCAGCTGCCCTTTGTAACTATGAATGAGCTTTAAGGAAGAAGAGGGAATCATTTATCTCATCCCAGGTTTCTTTTTTTTTTCCTCTCTCCCTGAAGAGATATTTTTTTTCTGACGTAATGGGCTTGCTTTTTTTTTTTTTTTTTTTTTTGCCATCTCCCTCTTTTATAATTTTTTAAAAATAAGCAAGGAATACTTTCCCCCTATATTTTGCCGAGGGAGTTTTATTTTTGCAAGACGCTTTGAAGGTGAAAATGTGACTTTATTTTCCTTATCTCTTGTGTTAGGGTATTGATCGTTCTGGTAGATAATTCCAGGGGCTCGATCTTTGTTGTTTTTTTTTTTTTCCCCCCCTTCTTTCTTTTCAAATCTTGATTTCCATGACTCCGGTCCAAATAAAGTAGGAGCTGCAGGTGCTCCGTACCCATAGGGAGGGCGACGGGCACAAAACTGGGCCCTTTTTAAACTTTAAAGAGAAATAGACAAAAACAAGAGAGCCTCCTGCGAGGAGGGGGGGGGGCGGTGGCGAAGCTGAAACCCGCCAAGAACGTTTGATAAATGAGCTGGCTCTCTCTCTTTTTTTTCTCGCTTGCCGTAAGCCGGGAGCAGCAGAATTGGTCTGAGCTAGTGGAATTGGCAGCAAAAAACAAACATACAAGTGTGGCTGGTCAATAGGAGGCTTGTTCCTGCCTCTGGGTGCCATGTGAGGACTTTCACTGTGTTCCAAGGCCCTGAAGTTGGAGGCTGGGAATTTGCAAAGGATTTTTTTTTTTTTTTTCCCTTTCCTTTTTCTTTTTTCTTTAATATTCATCAGTGGGGTGGGTAGTTTGCTCTAGTCATTAAAATATCTCCTCCCCTCCCCCATGGTTTTCTTTAGGACTGCCACCGCTGAGTCTGTGGGAGTATGAATCAGCAGCAGCAGCAGAGAATGGCTGCAGTTGGGACAGACAAAGAACTCAGTGACCTGCTGGACTTCAGTATGGTAAGCGAGCTCTTCCGCGGGGGGGCCTTTAAAGGGACCGTGGCTCGAGCGATTCCTAGTGTTCCTGAGCACTTGTTAGGGGCCAGGGGGTGGTGGGAGGGGGGGCAGAGAGTGTGAGTTGGTAAAATGAGGCAAATTGCAGATGATGGGTTTCATATGTGCTGTATTGTGCGTGCGTGCGTGCACATGCTGCAACTTGTTTATTATCAAGCTAAGCAACAGCCGCAGCACCCCTCATCGCAACATAATAAAGGCCCTTCTTGTGATGAACACGTGGGGACTTTGATGGGAAAGCTCTTTGGAACGGTGCGGGGTTTAAATGCCCATAGCAGAGCGTGCTGGATAACTCTGAAGCTAGAGATACAGCACTGATGCAAAGATAGGACTTTTAATCAGGCTGTTTTTTCCCCTCTCCATGATCCAGACTGGCTATGTCTGCGCTCTTACAGATTTTTCTAACTCGGTTTGAAATGTTTTTGAGCATCCTCGTATTTGAATTTTGTCAAAATTAGGTGCTTTTTAGGGGTTACAGTGACAAATTAAGGCTTTTATCTGGACAGCGCATGTGAATGGTTCACCTTGCCCACTTGAGTTGTTCGGCTGACTTTCCCGGTGGTACTGGCGTGTGTGCGATCTGGCTTGTTTGTGCGTGTTTGCCAGGCTAGAGTTAGAATGTAATTGGTAGGTGACTAGTAGAAAGAGAAAGTTACTGTTTTCAATGCAAACTCCAGCTGGGGGGAGGAGGGGGGCTGTCCTGACACTGGGAGTGTATCTTGCTTTTTAGATAAGCAAACCTAGGGTAAAAGCTGAAAAAAATGCAGCTCCACAAAAAAAAAAAAAAAAAGAAGAAGAAGAAGAATTATCAGATAGCAATATAGCTGTTACTCTTCTTAGGGCCGTTCTAGGTTACAGTTGTCAATATGTTGCATTTCTTTTTGTATCACAGCAGAAAGATACAGTATTGACAGCACAACTCTTAGAATAGTTCTAACTTGCCCTGGTCTCTAAGAAGCTGCTGGTTGCACAAAGACGATCCCTACCTTCTCTTTACCCTGCATGAGAGAGATCCTCTGGCAGGAGGACAGGGTGAAACCTTACCAGCCATCTCCTAACAATTGAATTTTAGAATTTAATTATGAGTGATATATTTTACAGTTGTTAGGAGGGCTGCAGTGACAATATACCTGAGCATAGAAGTGCATTGGAGGTTCATGGTGGAGTAGCATGCAGTGTCTTGGGGGTTTTTTTTTCCTCTTTCGTCTTGGAGAGACTGCCCCTATTGATGGGAAGTCTGGCGATTGCTGTCTTGCATGTCTGGCATCCATGTTTTGAATTTCAGAGTGGGTGAACAGTGGGCAATCCACTTCTAGTTAGGATCAAAAAGTTGCTCCTTTTCCACCACCCCCTTACAGAAAGAAATTTCCAACCACTACTTGCAATGTAAACAAACTCTTACATGACTTATGGCTGTAACCCAACTTAATTTGCATGGTCATGCAGTTGTTAAGGCCATTACAGTTAACACATCTCCCTTTTTAAATATAAACTCTTCCTGAGCTGGGTAGGGTGGGGGTTTGATCTGGAGCTAGAGGTGAATAACTTGGTTCAGATTTCTGCTCTTTTAAGTCAGTCTAACTCTTGAGTGACTTCAGAAATTGCAGCAGTGTAGATCTGAGGTGTTGCATCCCTATGGCACTCTCTTGTAGTTACCTTCAGGCAAGTGGCTCATTGCAACCGGTAAGGTTCCCTGCGAACACTAAAGTCAGTTGATTTCAGAATCGAGGCCTGCAAAAGTTGCTTACAACACACTGCTAAAGAGATTCTCATCAGAGCAAATTAGGCCTCGTCCTAGGCTATTGAAGTCAGTGGGAGCCTTCTCATTGACTTCAGTGAGGTTTGGAATTGGGCCAGTTATGTCCATCAGCACTCAGGGGCATACTTTATTTTGGCTTTGCATAAAAGAGTGTTTTAAAATAGTAAATATCTATTGAGAATGAGACTTAAAAATGTTACTAGCGAATGGCTCATATTTATCTCGCTGTTGCAAACTTTTTAAGTATAATATAGACTATATAGAAAGCTTTGGAGTTTTGCAGGTTGCTGATACATTTTGTAATGGATCTAATTTGTCTTGTGGTCTGGTTCTCTTAAGTGTGTGGACTCTGCAGATCTAGTGGCATCTGTTTAGCTTGGTGTTTCAATGTCTTCCTCTAGGACAAATATGTCCACATTGTTGTGATTGTGGTACTTGTTCTATGCTGTGCTCTTCTCCCAGTTGGGTAAATGTTATGTTTTCAACCACTGGATTGTATAGCCAGGAATGTGTTTGTCCTATTTGGCAGTGTGATTGGGGGGAAATAAATATGGTAGGTAAAATAAGATTATTGTTGATATCATGGAGAGGGAGGTGAATACCTCCATAAAATAAGCAAGGTTTGGATAGGAGCTTTCATAGTTCACTGAATATCCTTCCCCCCACCCCTTCTCCCTACTGAATTAATGTATCAGTTAAAATAGTGAAAAGCAAGAGAGTGCTGCATTACATAGTCAAGTGACTTAAAGTTGGAAACCAGCACTAAACTCCCAGAATTGCAGTCTGATTGCTGCTCTGGGCTGGTGCAAACTAGTCTTTTACAAGTCCCTCTGAACCAGTTGGCTTTCATAATTGCCCTGAAGTACAAGTAATTTGTAAGCCTTCTTTCATTGCGGCTTCGCTGGCAGTGGGCCAGGAGGGGTTGGGGATGTGGGGGAGAGCTTTCCAGAAAACCTTGTTTTCGGATGTGGGGGAGAGCTTTCCAGAAAACCTTGTATTTATTGGTTTAATTTTTCTCCAGTTGTAATGCACAGCTCTTTGACCTGTGACTTGACATTTCTTGCCTTTTTCGGAAGATGCTACAGCCCCAGCTGGCTGGAGGCTTGTTCACATTAACTCCATTCAGATTGTGTCCACATGGCATCATTTCTGCTCCCACAGCCATGTTTATTCATTGGCCTTCCCCGTTTTGTGGGGTCTGGCTGCGTGTGCCGTGCATTCTGGGAAAATTTGGGCAGCTATCCCAGAATGCCTCAGTAGGGGGAGAGAGTGCTCGAAGGGCAGACACAAAGAGTGGCAGGAGCAGTCCTCTGGGGCAGTGCAGGCTGGGACACTTCAGTGCAGAGAGAGCTGGGAAGAAGGAAGACCGGCCAAACCAATTACACAGACACGGTTAGGGGGTCCTGTCTGTGCTGCAAAGCAAGCATGCCAAACCAGATAGAGTCTAGGACTCTGGCAGGAGTAAAACAGTGTTAACTGCTACGGTTATTAACCAAGTATTAGCCATATAGCATGGGGATACAAACGGCGTCATAATTGGTTTCCAACCCCTTTAAAACTTGTTGTGTGGACAGCGTGTAAAATGATAACCAACTTTGCAGTAAAGCTGCAGCTCCGTCTATCAGCAGCCACCTCTGAGGAGTGAAACTTTGGTGCACGGCAGAGCTGCCTCAAAACCTCCTAATGCCAAGAAACAAGCACGTCATTCATTTGAATGGCTAGATGTTTGACTGGAGCTCTCAAATCTTGCCTCAGCTGCTTCCTACAGTTAAAAACACTAAGTGGTGTTAAAACACTGCCATATGCCTCAGGATAGTTAAAGGATTATGCCCATAATAAATCTGTTGGGTTTTTTGTTTGGAGTCTAGCTGCAGTAAAGTTCATTTTACACCAGGCTGGGCAAAGGAAGGTTTTTTGTTTTTGGGTTTTTTTAAATGCTTTTTATAAAGCATTATTCTGGGGAAATTAACTGAATGAAATCTCCTCTGTTCCATTCTAACACAAAATAAGGTTTGCAAACTTATGTGCTGGAAAAAAGCTTTCAGGTTTTACCTTTCTTTAAACCTGCTATTTGGGTGGCTGTACATAAGATGTCAGCAAACCAGAAGGGAGATGAAAGTAACTTGTTACTTAATTTGGAAACGTTAGTGTATTGATATACATGCATAGTAAATAGACTGTTGCTTAATAGTAGTAAACGGAATATTTTCTACGATAGCATTTCCCAAACTTTTGATACTGGGGCGCACTTTTTCTGGATTGAAACGGGCAGCACACTTTGCTCACTGGTCTGTGGACCCAGTCCAGGTTCACAGGGCCAGGGCCTGATTCAGGCCATTCTTCACAGCACGTTTCTGTTCGTCGTGGCACACCCTTTGGGAACCTTCAGGTGCATCACTTGAAGTTAGTGTGAATGTTTGCTGACCAGAATGATACAATTGTTGATTATGTTGTCTTTGTTATGGTATAAGCAGGTAAAAAAAAAAAATCATGCACATACCAGAGAGAGAGTTTGTAAACGAAGTGATGACAATGTAGGTGATAACCCCAAATATATATATACCCACACAGTCGTTCTAGTTTGAGTTAAGTCACTGTCACCTTTGTCAGCTAATATATGAGAAAACTGCTCAGACTGGATCATTGCACTTTATCATCTCATGAAATGTCTTTTGACAAAAGTGAGTGCAGTCTTAGATTTAACCTTCCATAAAACCGTGCATATTTATGTATGCATTTTTACACTTTGGATTTGTGGTCTTTTATGGGGAAGAAGGAATGATCTTTTGGTGTTTACGGGACTAACACTTAAGTTATTATCATCTGTCCAGGAAACTGGAGGCTATGCATTTATAAACAGTATTTAGAGATTTAAGCTTTTACATGACCAATTTAAATCTATGCAATTCAAATACAGTGAAGGACATGCATGACCTCATTATAAGACCATTAAAAAATGAATGTCTCTAACACCCTCCCCACCCCTCCCCCCGTGTGGTGCTCTCCTGCTACCCTGACGTACCAGTTCATCTACTCCCCCTCCCCCCTAAAAGTTAAAATAGCATCTAAACACACAGCATTAAAAGTGGGTGGGTGATCCTAATATATTGAGTAACAAATTAATAAAGAGCACTTTAAAATTTTTTTCAATATGTTTAACATGAAAAAGCACTCTAGCATCCCTTTCAAATATTGGTCCAATAAAATATAATACCCAACCAGTCTTTTTATTTCTCATATGTACCTTGGAACAACATGGCTTCAACAACACTTTTGTAAGCTAACAAACTCAGAGAATACTTCCAAGTATAACTTGTACTCTGCCCTTAAATGAAGCAAACCAGTCTGACTTAATAAACCCACACTGCAGTGGAAAAACAAGTTGACAGTATAAATGTTATATTTCCTGGATTTCATGTGTGATAAACTTGTTTAAAGTTCTTACTGTAGTAACAATAGCCTGGGGTTCCCTGTTATCAAATGTCATGATGCTTTAAAGTTTCAGATTGCTTTGATGTGGAACAGTGGGGAGGGCAGTTCTTTAACTCCTATGGAAACAAACAGAAAGGTGTTATATCAGTCTCCTACCTTCAGTATCTTTCAAAACAGAATAAGGAACACGGAGGTGGGAAGGGCATCCCTCATTCATGTGTGTAGTCTGTGGGCAGGTTGGGGATTGCCAAAAGTAGTCGTGGGAGGGCCTTTCTTGCAGAAGCAGATGAGAAAATGTGCAGTGCACAATGGAACAGAACTGTACATTTTCTCCATTGGCATTTTGTCACTAACCTTGTGCTTTTCAGCATCAGCAAATATTAGGCAGAAATGTTTATGAAAAAAGCAGGCAGTGCAGCTAAAGAAGACAGTATGCATTGCATTTCTACACATTGCTTTGCTATAGTTTATGCATTGCTTTGCCGTAGTTGGAGATACTGGCTTTTTGATCAAAGTAACATTTCTCCCCTGTCTTGGGGGGGATGAATTAAGGATGTCTCCTTTGCTCTCTTTTTAGGTAAATGGAGTGAATTTCTGATGTTGTAATATCATTTCAGTAATCCAGATTTTAAAAATCTCTCTAAACTAACATTATTCCTTTTCTTAATTTCTTTACCACACTGAAAATCTAAATATATTGTGAATCTTTAGTTTGGATGTTTAAAAGTGTGCGTGTGTCTACGTGTGTATATACTTCCGTACACACATTTTTGGAGGTCCCTAAGGGAGTTAGTTAAATGCCCAGATTCAATTGCCTTCAATGGAAATTGGTTGCCTGTCTGTTTTGCTGCTGTGAATATCTGCCATATCTTCCTTATTTCCAGGTTTTGTAACTAAAACTGGATGGACAGTTGTGCATAGGAACACAGCTGACCGAAAAAGCCATCAAACATGTCAAGGCCTGAAATGCTGACTTTCTGTAGGTTTTCCTTGCCATTAAAATTGTTCAGCACATTAAACTTTTGAGTTACTCAGACATTGGAAAGGTAAAAAATAATATAAATTCAAATGACTTGATGGTGAAAGTATCTGAGTAGACTAGTGAAAGCATATTAAAATGTTAATTTACCAAGCATTTTCCTACCAGTTGTTTTATTAGCTAAAGCTCCATTTTTGTAGAGAAGAATTAGTTTTCTTTTCTGCTGCATGCAGGTGCATATACATTTTAAAATAACAGCTTTTGAAACCCTCCCAACTTGTATTAAAAATATTTATACAGGTTAGCTGACTAGGTATGCAGTATTTTTGAGGAAGCTCTCTGGCAGGAGGAGATTAGCTATAAATTGTAGCAGTAACAGTGTGGCAGAGAGGTAACTAAAATGACTGATAATATAAAATAAGTTAATCTTTTTAATCATGTGTTAAAGAATATTGCAATCAGCCTGACTTCATCCACCTACAAATTCTTGCCTAATGTCCTCTATCTTGCTTTGCAGTAGTCTAGTGTCTGTTTGGGGGGGAGGTGGTGCATTCATAAGACTCACATTTTTCTGGAGAGGAAAGGATGAAAATTAACCTTTTGGAGACCTATGAGGATTTTATGCGTTGAAGGCCTGCGGCAAAGGAGTAGCCTGTGGTTTAATCACCTCTGTCCTTGCTGGTTAGAGCCCCTGCAGTCACTGCTGACTCTTTCCTAGGACATGGGATCATGATAAGGAAGGTGTAGGGGGGCAAAAAAGGAAGAATAGGAAATAAACCCAGATTCTGTGCATGTGATTTGAGGCAAGGAGATGAACTTTCCTCTGGACAGAGAGCTGGGCCTGCAGCCTTCATGCTAATTTACTAATAATGGAACAAATCTTTCTCTGGGTTTGTGAACACTCTGTATTTTGATGCCTCCTTTAATAATGTGAGAAAAGAAATCATTTGCCATTAGCACACCAGTGGTGAGCAGAAAGCACCTTAGAGAAGCTGAAAAGTATTCTAGCAGTTGCTCTTCCATGAAGAAGAAACTGAAAATGTGTGCGTGCCATGAAAATGTACTTACAGGGGAACTTTGAGTTAGCTTACAGTTGGGCTAGTCTCTTCTATTCACTCGCCTGCTAGATAGATCGCCTGAGAAAGGAGTTGAAAAACTTTCTGTACCCGTAAAGGCTTTCCTTCTCCCCCACCCCTAACAGCAGCACAGTAAAACTAACATATTGAATTCTCTCTTCTCTTTCATCTTCTTGTTTTTCTAGATGTTTCCTCTGCCAGTGGCTAATGGAAAAAACAGACCTACAACCCTAGCAAGCACTCAGTTTGGAGGATCAGGTATTGTCTTATTTTTCTTTGTACTCTCTCTCACCAAAGTTTAAAAACAAACAGTCTCCTGTACCAAAGGGAGTTGTGTTAGCTTTGTGCCTGCTCTTTTGTGTAGTCCCATGCTTCCCTTGTGCCATGGCTCTTCTTGGGATGAACATGAATTCGGTATTGTCACATTTGTGTGTCTGAGAAACTTCAGTTGTTGCTTGGCTAAAGTGTTAATTTTCATGCTGTTGGGACTGTCAGGGGGTGGAGGGGAGTTTGACTGTCAGTGGGATTTGGGTGTGTGCCACCCTTCAGCCCCTTTGACAGTCTTGGCCCTTTTGGGGTGCTTAAAGCTATGAGAGTTTTCTGCCCTGGTGAAGAATGACTTTGGCAAGTGTGCTTGCTCGGTAACACTGTTTCCCAGCAGACTGACAGCAGTGCTCTGCTAGGGCAGGCATGCCAGTTCCCTGGAAGAAAGCTGCTGCAGTCTGAGCTTGTAACAACTGCTGGTAACCCTGGGAGCCTCGCGGTAGACACCCTGCATTGGGAATTTTGGCCTACACAGATGCACCTCTGCACACTTGCCGAAATGTCAGCGTTTACTGAGAGGTTTGTTAATTTGAGGTTAAAATTAAATGCCTCCAAGGCCATACCTGACAGGCTGGCTTTGCTTTGAGCTGGTTGGGTTTTCTGTGCATGGGGATGCGTGGCTTGCATTCATTAGACTTCTGCGTGCCAGGGGATCTGCTCCCAATATGCTTTTTGGGATGAATGTGCCATGCTGGAGGTTCTTATTGCTTTTGTTTCCTCTGCTGTAGCAGCTTTTTTTTTTGTTTGGTTTTTTAGGAGAATGGATTGTAGATTGTTAAAATTTCAGCCATTCCAGTATTGCTTAACCGCAGCTCCCCAAGTCCTGTGGTCCTGTAAACCAGTCTGCACTATTGCTCTGATGCAGTGGTGCTCCCTCTGTCTGGCCCCACAGGCTGAAGGAGTAGCACAGGCCAGATCCCACCTCTGGGGTCAATCTGGAAGCTGGGTCCATTACAGGATCCATGTGGGGGGTGATCTAGTGCATTGGTACGACCCTTCAGGCTGAATCTAGCCATGGTGTGACACTGGACTGATGCGGTCAGGTGCATGCACCATGAGGCACCCCCTGAGTCTGGAAACAGTGGCAGCATTAATTGCTGCACCCTGAAAGCAATGTTGCTACCACTACCCTCCCACCAGATTTCCAGACCCATTGGGAGCTCCACAGGCCAGGTAACAATGCTTGTAGACCAGATCCAGCCTGTGGGCTGAAGGTTGAGCACCACTGCTCTAATGGGAGGTGCTTTGGTGCCATGGGATAGTGTTGCTCTGGTGCTGTAGACTGATTTAATAGGGTATATGGGAAATGTCAGTAATATGCATCACTAGGGCTGCTGGACATGGCTCAGTGTGAAAAAGTATTTTTTTTTTCCTCTGGATGTGCTTCCTGCAGGAGGGAGAGGGGTGTAGAGGGGCAGGACTCCCTGAAGTAGGTGTTGAAGTTTTCCATGGCAGAGTTGGCACTTCGGTATGTGGAAATGTGGCATTTTGGAAACTTGCTGTTTCTGAGATGAAACGTTGCAAAGTGGCGTCTCTGCAATATGTTCCTCTCCTCCTTTCACTTCAGCATAATATTAAGTGCCAAGATTTCGCCACTTAGCTTGATGTGTAAACAGTTTTCAACAAACATTTTTACAGAGAGGCAAGACCATGGAGTGGGTGATGGAAAAAGAAGGCAATAGAGAAAGAAAGAGAAAAGTATAAATTATTCCAGTTGAAACTTGGTCTCCTTAGTGAATGTTCCATTTTGTGTGTCTTATTTTTACTATTTAAAATCCACAAAAGAGATGACATGCTACTGAGAGGTTAGCAGTAGG
>NW_005842226.1:935227-936084 GCF_000455745.1 Alligator sinensis
GGATATTGGTTTGGCTACTTGTCCTGCAGACCTGGCCCGTTCCAGCCAGGATGTAGGAGGGGGTGAGGAATTGTGCTGTTCTGGGAAAGTCAGGCTAGTGGCTGGCCTCTTGCTGCCTTGGCTGTGCGCTGAGCCTGGAATACATGAAATCTCTGTCTGTCTTTCTTTCGGGTGAGTGAAAGGTAATGTTGACACCACCCTTCCTTTAGGCTGAAGCTTTTGAGATGGGTTTTCTGAGCATTTCATAAAATCCAGGGGAGTGATATTATACAAGGCAGTTACACAACTACTGCCTTCCCTTCTCAAGCCTTTGTACAAATGTTCAGTCCAGCAGATGGACATCTCAATTTTGAAATGCTGCTTACTGCTGTATTAATGGAAGCCTTTTCATGCCATGAATGGATTCCAGTGGTTCTCCTTCCCCCTGCCCTTATGATCTCACCTTTAATAGGTGAAGTGTGTATTTTAATTGCTTGTCAAGAGTTTATAAATTACTTTTCTGCTTTGGGGTGATTTAATTTTTTTTTTTTTAAATAATGATTGGTGAGTGTTGAAATCTGCAGTGTGCTGCTGACCAGTCTTGTCATCCAGGAACTTTAAATTGGCACAACTGTTGGGTATAAATAAAGGTCTTTACTGTTGAGAACCAGGAGGCACATCAGGGAATCGGAGCATCTTTAAACTTTCATTTTGGTACTAGGGAATTGCCTCCCTATAGCTCTTGGTTGGTGAGGGCACCATTGGGCCTATTTTCTTATGTCCTGTGGGCACTGGTTGCTCTCTCTGGCTTCGTTGCTGTTAAATCAAGGCTGCTTCTCCCCCCCCCCCCCCCCCCCCCCCAGCACCCGACAAGATAA